>NW_024720295.1:357500-369098 GCF_018991925.1 Homarus americanus
TTAGGTTGGGTGTGTTTGATGGGTTTGGTTGCTACATCAGGTCAGGTCCAGGTCAGGGATTTACATTAGACACCCTTGCCCCAACCTTACCTCACCTTCTTGTCTGACACCACAGAAGACCTACCTGTTGTAATATCTCACTGATACCTTCACCACACAAGCTACTGTGTTTGTAAATGGAGTTATGACACAAGAGGATGTTATTGTTTGTGTGTTTGTCGTGGTCGTGTTTTTGTGTTGTTTAGTTGTTGTGGTTATGTAAGTGTTGGATTGGGTTAAGTCCTGTTGTGGCAAATAGGCCCCAGACCATTAAAATTGGCCCATTACGACGTTAGGGTGCTTTAGAATGATTCTAGGGTGTTGGGGCCTATAAATTTTCTCCATTACGATGGTATTCATTAGACCTGAGCCCCATTAGAACCAGGGGCTTCCATTATGAATTGGTTCGATTAACACGGGTGCCCAATTAACCTATGGCATGGTGAGAGGAGAGGTGTGGTGGAGTGAGAGGCGGTGTTGGGTTGAGCGTTGGCTGTTACAATTTTGTGTGTTGGGTGATGGTTGTTGGTGCAGCTCATTAACCTCCATACATTCCCCTCCCCCCTCCTCCCTCCCTTCCCCCCTGTCTGGCTCTTACCTCCCCCCTCAGTCCAGCCCTACTCCCCCTCCTTTTTTGCATATTTGGATGCCGTGTCCTTTGTTTGATCGCACCTCCCTCTCCCTCCCTCCCTCCCTCCCTCCCTCCCTCTCCCTCCCCCCTCCTCTTCTCTCCCTCCCCTTCTCCCTCCCCCTCTCCTTCTCCTCCTCCCTCCCTCTGATCACTCAATGAACCACCCTCCCTCCCATCTGCTCACCCCTGTCCTTTTCATCCTGCCTATCTCTCCCATCTCTCTCTCTCCCTTCCTGCCTTGTCCCCTCTCTCTCCCTTTCTCTTCCATCCTTAGCCTTTCTTCTCTCATTCCCCATCTTTTTTTTCTTCACGCATCCCCCTTCCCTCCCCCTCCACTGCCCCCTCCATCCTCCCCTCCACTGCCCCTCCCTCCATCCCTCCCTTCCACTGCCCCCCCATCCCTCCTCTCCTCCCCAGCCACCTCCTCCTCTCCTGTTCTCACGGTAACCTTCCACCCCCACCCTCCTCTCCCCTCCTGTCCCCCTTCCGGCATTCACTCTTTTCCCTTTCACCTTTCCACCGTCAATCTCACCCCCTCCTGTCTACTGCTGCTTCCCCAACAACAACAACCTCCCCACCCCTCCCACCCTCCCTCCTCTCTCCTTTCCTCCCTTACGTCCATCACTCTTATATCCTTTCTCCTCCTCCCTCACTTCCTCCCCCTCCCCTGTCCTCCCTCACTACCTCCTCCTCCCTACCCTCACTTCCTCCCTCCCTGTCCTCCCTCACTCTCCCCTCACCCCCTTCTCCTCACCCCCCTCACTCTTCTCCCCTCACCCCCCTCCCCCTCACCCCTTTCTCCCCCTCACCCTCTCTCTCTCCTCACACCACACAACACTCCCTCTCATCACCTTCATCCATTCCTTCTGATGTATTTTTCCCTCTCACCCATTCCATTATTCTTTTATGCCTCTTCCTCTTCTTTACATTATTCCTCCTTCTCTCCTTTCCTTGCTTATCCCTCCCCACACTCCATCACTCTTGCTGCTCTCTCTATCACGTTGTCCATTCCATATCTCCCTTCCACTCCCCACTCAGCTCCCCTCTTCCACACCTCCTCCTCACCATCATCATCATCCGTTTTTACCTCTTCTACATAACTCAGCATCTTGAATCCTCCTCCCCACCCCCCTCTTCCACCCCCTCTTTCCACCACCCCCCTCTTCCACCCCACCCCCTCTTCCACCCCCCCACTATTGTTTTCCTCTCCAGTGGTTAAAGCTCAACAGGTATGGTTGTCCTCACTAGGGTCCACACACACACACACACACACACACACTACAGTAGTTTTTGTGTTCTTTAACTTCTAGTGTTAATTGGATCTATACATAAGGTAGAGTGTTAAGTGTCTCCAAACTAACTGGTATTGAGTGGATGTATACAGTTGAAAGTAGAGCCAATTAGCTGTCTTAAGTGAGCCAGTTAGCTGTCTTAAGTGAGCCAGTTAGCTGTCTTAAGTGAGCTAGTTAGCTGTCTTAAGTGAGCTAGTTAGCTGTCCATCTCCGGCTGTGGTAAAACGAATGAACGTATCTCGTGAGTGCCAGTGTCTCGTGAGTGCCAGTGTCTCGTGAGTGTCTCGTGAGTGCCCAGAGGTCCCTGTGTTAAGGTACAACACAAACACGGAATTCTCAGAGGCTCTAACACTAGCATTTTAACTCGTGACTGAAGGTAAACATTACTTAATATCACCTTACTTAACTAACCTGTGTGTGTGTGTGTGTGTGTGTGTGTGTGTGTGTGTGTGTGTGTGTGTGTGTGTGTGTGTGTGTGTGCTGGCCCTCTCCTTCACCTCTTGGCACTTGTACCTGCCTTAGGCTCTCCATCTCTTCTTCCTCATCTTCTGGCACTAACACTCATGCTAGGCACCCCTCACCTGGCACCCCCTCCCCGTGCTAGGCCCTCTCTCACCCCTCCCCCCTCACCCCTCACCTGGCACTTTCAGTTCATCTCTCGTGTGTGTGTTTGTAATTTTATTTGTGTCGTCTCTATCTATCTATCTATTGAGAACCAGCCTTTGAGAATCTATACCTACACTAAAACATACATACATACATACATACATACATACATACATGCATACATACATACATACATACATACATACATACATACATACATACATACATACATACATGCATACATACATACATACATACATACATACATACATACATACATACACACGTGTAAGGAAATACTTGGTGCCAGAGCTCGGGAATACCACCACCACTATCACCATTACCACCATTACTATTACTATCACCACTTCTACTGCCATAACTACTAACTGTATTATCATAACTACCACCATTCTCATTACCACCACCACCACCACCACCACCACTTTCACCACCACCACCACCACCACCACCACCACTATCACCACCACCACCACCACCACCAGTCTTTGCGTCTCCTCATAGTTGGTGGCAGCGGCTTCTATTTGAACTAATTTTCAAGTACATGATTTTTGTTTTGTTTTTTGCTTGTTGTTTAGTCTATTAAGTCAATCAGTCAGTCAGTCAATCAGTCAGTCAGTCAGTCAGGAGGAGAGTGGTAGGAGGTGAGAGTGAAGAGAGAGGGAGAGAGACAAAGAGAGGGAGAGAGGCAGGAGGTGAGAGTGAAGAGAGAGGGAGAGAGGCAGGAGGTTAGAGTGAAGCGAGAGGGAGAGAGACAAAGAGAGGGAGAGGCAGGAGGTGAGAGTAAAGAGAGAGGGAGAGAGAGGGGTGTGCAGCAGTCAGCTCACTTTAAACACACCGCCACAGCATTACATATGGATACGCAAAGGACAAGGTCGGAGTTCACCTCTTACCTGTGCCCCGCAACTCCTGCCATCCCCTGCTGCTGCTCGGGTCACGGCACTTAGGGGAGAAGGGGAAGGGGAAGGAAGGGAGGGGAAGGAGGGACACTACACTTTCTTGGGGAGGGATTTAATTTCAACCCAACCTAACTAACTGAACTGATGACACAAAACATGGGAGTAAATTGCTGTAGGTAGAAGCTGCCCTCATTGTCAGCTGAGGCAGTCGACAGCTTAACCCAGCTTACCCTCTCCCATATTTAGCGTGTTTTTAAAGGCCATATTCTGAGTTCCGCTGACCTTACTATAGCGGAATCTGGTATTGGGGGGAAGGGGGGGTAGATCTTTGGGAACGACCTGTGGTGGTCTTTATTCTTGGTGGGGGGTGGGGGGGGTCGGGGGAGGGGGGCAGTGTTCACCTCACGTTTCCCAATTGACTTTGTTGTGTATTGGGGAAGAGGGTGGAGGGTACAATGGGTGCCACTGTATGTGTGTTTTGGGCACGGGTCTGTTGTTATCATCATCATTATTATTATTGTTGTTATATGACCCACAAGGGGATGGCACCAGGTGTAATTTGTGATGTCACCAGGTAAGGACTTGTTGCCGTTAATTACCTGTGTGTTACATGTAGTGTTTACCTGGACTGGTTAATTACATCACCTGGTCTAAGGGTTGATGGTATATCCTCAGCCCACACACTGTTAATGGGCGGTGAAGTGTAAGTGTATGGGACCCACTCTTTTTATTTGTGAGTCAAGTGTGTGGTGATAAGTGTGAGGACAGTAGAGTTCTTTCTTATTAAGAGTGCGTCCTTGACACTGAGTATTTGTTTAGTGCTGTACGAGTCTCCCCCAGCAGCCGGAGCTGTGTCGGACCCCTCGCTTTGTTTGTCTGTAATTCTCGTGGCCGGGCGGGCGGGCGGGCGGAGTCGGGCGGCGGGGGATATGGGAAGAATGTTTCGTATTTGTACGCATAATTCACATCTCTCCTACGCCGTCATCGTACAGGTCACTCAGCCTTAACTAACAGTCGTCTTACCTGTCTGCCGTGACTCAGGGGGTGGTGGGAGGGCCGCTGTCACCGCCCATAAATTAAGTCAAAGTACTATTTTAGTATTTAGGAATTGTGAATGTTGGCATCATTGTGTCAAGTTTGGTCTCTTGCCAACTGTTGTCGAGACGAAGAAATGCCATTGAGCCGAGTAACGTGTAGCACGGGGGACGAGGTACTGTGTGTCGCTTAGTTATCACAAATATATCGTCTGTACCCGCTGGTGAGGGAAAACCTTGTGAATGATCAAAAGTTCCTCCTTCCCTCCCTCCATCCATCCTCGTAGTGTTGCCAGCGCGGGGGCTCCTCTTTTCCATGTGATGGTTGGGCGCGGCACCGGGAGGGAAGGAGGGAGAGCGAGACTGACTGTAGGTCCCGCCCCCTTGATAACGGCACCCTGCCAGTGTGAGGAGACACAGCGCGCCAGTGTTTCCTCAGCTGTGGTGGAGAGCAGTGCTGCGCCTCCACAACCCGCCCCACCACCTAGCTCTCGGTGGCCAGTGTCGTGCAGGAGACATGACCCACGCTGGTGCCTGCTAGCAGGAGCAGCAGCAGGACGTCGTCGGCTCATGATCAAGTGAGGGTGGTCAAGTGTGCACGGTGAGGGAGGCAGCGGCAGCGTGTGGCCCTCCACTGGTAGTGCCTCCGCTCCCGCTGGCTGGCTGGTGGCTGGCTGCTACAACTACTGGAGCACGGCTGCCCTCCCCTCCCGCCACTCTGGAAATGCTCCACACTCACTTTATGACGAACACACACTTTTATTCCCACCCGGTGTATTGAGAGGTCAGCAGTACACGTGGGACTTACACCCACAACACAGGGTGTGAGGGGGGAGCTGTGTGTGTGGGCGTGATAGCGTGGGTGTTCCTCAGCCCATAACCTCGGAAGGGAGGGAGGCACCTGCTGCTGTCCTCGCCACTAACAGCTTTATCGCCATTGGGTGATAAGTCACCAGGGACTGTGCTGGCCCGACACTCCCTGAGGTCAGGTCATAGAGCGGCCTGGTCATGTTAGGATGGTAATGGTACCGTCAGAAGCAGGAGGCGGGTACACCGTGCTGTAGCTCACCACCCACACTGGTGAGAGATGCGCCAGTACACGACACACTCACGACAGGTCGGCCACGACGGCTGGTTGTAGCTTCTTCACCCCCCATGGCCGCCCCCTTAGGCAGTACCGGGGCCAAGCGAGTGGTGAGGAGGAGGACGAGTGGCGTGTGTTGAGGTGGCCGAGGAGGGCGCCCTGTACAGTGCCTTATTTACCTGGGTGGACCAGTCATTCCTATCTTCCTACCCGGGGACGCCCACTACCGCTGCCTCACTGTCAAGGAGACCATCACCCACCTAGCAAGTTACTCACCCGCCAGACAGGAATATCCACACACTCACAGCTGACCCTAGACACTGCGGGAGGAGCAGGAACATGTGCAAGTGGTTCTGGACATAGAGACGAGGAGAGTGTATGGGTGGTAGTGAGGAGGGAGAGAGAGGCAGGCCTTGGTGGTGAGTGCCGGCAAGAGCACAGTGGTAGCAGCTGCCTCCTCCCCCCTCCCTCCATCCTGCCACCATCATCCTGGGTAAGGAGGGACAAACACACACACATATACCCCCTCCCTAAGATGTTTGAACCTCCTCCACACTTTACCCCTCCCCCACCCCTCAACGCCAGATAAGATAAGAGTCCTGAGTCCTAGGATCCTTAAGACGCCTCCTCACCAGTCCTTCCACCTCCTGGCTAAAACTCACAGGTAAACGTAGAGTAACATTCAAGTCACCAGGTAAAGCTCAGAACATTATCTTGGTGACTTAAGGTGATCAGAAAAGACTTTGAATAATTTGGTGATTGACACACAGTTGGACGGGCCAAAGTTTTTACAGTTCTCAAGACAGTTTGGGAAAGTCTTGGTGATGAGGAAGTGTAGTGGTGGTGATCAGTGGTGAGGTTTATAACGTGTGTGTGGTGCTGTTGTGAGACGCGTGGGGCCAACTGGAAGAAATACAATTACAAAAAAAAGTTGTTAAATTTTGACTCAATTTATGAGATAAAAATCAACAAAAAATCCAAATTATAATAAAAATATTGAAATTAAACCCTCCAAGTTATATCATTTGAAAGAAAAGAAAGAAAATAAAAAAGTAATAGGAATGACACGGGAAATAATTGAATGATAATGAAGAAACACTCAGTTAGGTAAGAGAAAATATTCCCATAAGATATTAAAGGGACAAAATTAGTGCTGATAAATACTTAATAAAATACAATGTTTGACGGAATGTGTGGATAATGTGGTGGTAGTTGTTGTTGGTGAAGGCGGCGGTGGAGGAGGGGTCAAGACACTCAATGAGAAGAGGAATCTATCCCCTCCCACACACCTGACCAGCAGCCACCCTTGCTCTTGTTACTGCCAAGGTGAGTAAGTTCTGTGCTTGGTGGTCTTGACGTAACACACACACACATAATTACAGGTGTTTTTGTTGATGTTCTGTGTATTAATGGATAACCTGAGGGAGAGAGAGAGAGAGAGAGAGAGACCTCAATATGATGTAATATTCTCACTCTTCATGTTCATTCTCTCTCTCTCTCTCTCTCTCTCTCTCCCTTCGTCTCCTCTCCCTCCCTTCGTCTCCTCTCCCTTCCTTCATCACTTCTCTTTCCTTCATCACCTCTCCTTCCTTCCTGAACCCTGTCTGGTTGTACACCCTCACGTCGACCTATACTGGTGCGTGCCCCGCCACCCAACCACCCACCCCCACCCACCCACCCTCCCACCCACTCAGTCCCAGTCAGGGGATTTGGTTGGCTCATCACTGTGGTTGTGGGTGGGGGTGGATGGGGTGGGTTGATGAGGGTGGAGGTGGGTGGTGGGTTGGTGAGGTTGGAGGTGGTAAGGGTGGAGGTGGTGGGGTGGGTTTGTGTGTGTAACAGGTTGTCGTGAAGGGTTGGAAGGTGGTGGTGGGCATCCCTTACCAACACACACACACACACACACACACACCTTAATGAGTTATGAGGTGTTAAAATTGCGTGTGGTGAGAGTGAGTGAGAAGACATTGGGCTGTGTTAGTGTATATTTAATGTCTTGTGGTGATGGTGGTGGTGGTGGTAGTAGTAGTGGTAGAGATGATGGTGGTAATGGTGGTGGAAGAGGAGAAATAATTAAGGCATGTGTTAACCCTGGGGCAGGTCAGCTGAGGGTGTGAGAGGGAGGAGAAGTTCATGGTTCACCACCACCCCTCACCACCCCTCACCACCACCCTCCACCACCCTCCACCCCCCACCACCAACTCCCCACCAACCACCCTCACCCACCACCCTCACCCTCACACCACCCTCACCACCCACCCTCACCACCACCCTCCCCACCACCCCACCCACCACCTCACCCCTCCACCACCCCTCACCACCAACCCTCCCTCCCCACCATCCCTCCACACCACCTCCCACCACCACCACCCCACCACCCCCACACCCCACCACCACCCCACCACCACCCCTCCCACCAACCACCCTCCCTCACCACCACCACCCTCACCACCACCCACCCTCCACCACCCACCCTCACCCACCACCCTCACCACCACCACCACCCCTCACCCACCACCACCACCCTCCCACCACCACCACCACCTCACCACCACCCTCACCACCCACCCTCCACCACCACCTCACCACCCTCCCACCCCTCCCACCCACCCCCCCCACCCACCACCCCTCACCACCACCTCACCACCACCACCCTCCCACCACCCACCACCACCACCACCCTCACCACCCTCACCACCACCCTCACCACCACCACCCTCACTCACCACCACCCCTCTCCCCCACCACCACCCCTCACCACCACCACCACCTCCACCACCACCACCACCCTCCAACCACCACCCCCACCACCACCCCTCTACCACCACCCCTCCCACCCCCCACCACCCACCACCCACCCCCCACCAACACCCTCACCACCACCCCACCCATCCCACCACCCTCACCATCACCACCCACTCACCACCACCACCCTCCACCACCACCACCACCCTCCCACCACCACCACCACCCTCACCACCACCCCCCACCACCACCCTCCCCACCCCCCACCACCACCCCTCACCACCCCCCCCACCACCCTCACCACCACCACCACCCACCCACCACCACCACCCTCACCACCACCACCCCTCCCACTCACCCCCCACCCACCCCTCACCACCCTCACCACCACCACCACCCTCCACCACCACCCCTCACCACCACCCACCCACCACCACCACCACCCTCACCACCACCACCCACCCCACCACCACCCTCACCACCACCATCGACCAGCCAGGCACGGGTCGTCGAACTCTGTACCCCATAAAGGGATTTAAATTTGTATTATTTATCATTTATCTCATTTACCTTGTTTAATGATCACTACGACTTGACAAATGGCCTGACTGGTTACCCTCCCTCCTCCCTCTGTCCTCTCCCTCTCGTCCTCCAGTTTATCTCACCTGAAGATTAATCACCCAAATACTACCTTCAGTGGAGGTTAGATTGGTTAGGTTAGGTTAGGATGAAATGAGGAGGAGGAGGAGGAAGGATAAATGTATCGGTGGATAATGGAGGAGGAGGAAGAAGGTCATGCTAGTGGAGGAGGAGGAGGAGGAGGAGGAGGGGGGTAATGCTATGGTGGATGTGGAGGAGGAGAGGAAGAGGGTCATGCTAGTGGAGGAGGAGGAGGAAGATTGGTCACGTTGCTCTACTCACCTGCATCCGGAAGTGATTCTGTGTTGGAAGAGTGTTTTAAGGTCTGCACACCCCTTCCCCCTCTCCCCCTCTCCCCACTCCCCTCCCCTTCATGAATTCTAGGAGGGTGGTGAGTGACTCTCTCTCTCTCTCTTCTTTTTTTTTCCTCTGTTTATTGGTCTTGATATCTCCTTTCGTGTGTGTGTGTGTGTGTGTATTGTTGTATGATTCAAGACTTAAGTGCTTTCTCATGTTGATGGATAACCCGGACCTTAGCAGTACTCTATAGACCAATCACCGGCTCTCATCTTCCCCATATAATCAGTCACCAACCCTCACCTCTACCACAATCAACCTACTTACTCCATCTACCATCCCTACCACAATCTACCACCACTACTCACCTACCATAAACAACCAATATTCTCTCCTTACCACGATCAACCACTATCACCCCACCTACCACCACCATTATCACCCCACCTACCACCACCATTATCACCCCATCTACCACCACCATTATCTTATACCACCACCATTTCACCCCACCCTACCACCACCACAACCCCCCACCTACCACCACCATTACACCCCATACCACTACCACTATCTTCTACTAACTGTCTTGGTGCACCACAGACCCTGGAGGGAGAGAGGTTATGACACACTTAGAAACACCTGTGTGTGTGCAGGAGAGTGACACACACACACACACACTGACCATCACCTGTAACACATTCCAGCTTTCTTCTTCCCATATTATTAGAGAGGCTTTGGGAGAGGCTGCAGGCCATGTAGTAGTAGTAGTAATCAGAACTGCCATTATCATTGACATTTTAAGCCTTATAATCTGTCATATTTATGTTGTTTTGGTTTTGGCTTCACGGACCGGATATGGAGAGACGACCACCACACGATAATAAACTACTGATAGAGAATATTTTTAGGATGGAAATTGTGGTGTGATGAGATAGATGGTTGTAGCAAAGGGGGTGTGAACTTGGGATGGTGATTGGAGTTACAGCTGCTGATGGGTAATTTGACTGGGTAATTATTCCCGATGTTTGGTTGATTGACTGATCTGACTGGCTTATTTGATTGAAGATCTACCCACTTGCTCACCCACCCACTCCCACCCCACCCTACCTCTCGACCCACTTCTGACTCAATCCCTCGACCCACCCACTCATAAAGACAAGAATGGAGAGACAGAATAAAACAAGAGTGGATGAGATCAGATAAATTAATGAAAGACAGAGACAAAGGAGAAGAAAACAAGGTAAGATAATGTGGGTGGTGGTGGGGTGGGGTGGGTTGGGGGTGGGTGGGTGGGTGGGCGGCAGGGTTGTGGGTGCGTCCTTCACTAACCTATTTGCTTCTCGACCCAACTCCTATTTTTATGTTAATTTGTTTAATTGTTTTTTGTCATGTTTGGTTCATGTTGTTCTCAATCTTCACCCAGTCCTCACCTCTCCACCCCACCTCTCACCCCACCCAGTCCCCACCCCACCCCACCCCTCACCCAGTCCCCCACCTCCCCACCCCCACCCAGTCCCCACCCCCACCCAGTCCCCTCACCCCCACCCAGTCCCTCACCCTCACCCAGTCCCTCACCTCCACCCCTCACCTCTCACCCCCACCCAGTCCCCACCTCCACCCTCACCTCTCACCCAATCCTTCCACCAGTCTGTCACCCTCACCCAGTCCCTCACCCTCACCCAGTCCCTCACCCTCACCCAGTCCCTCACCTCAACCTCACCTCCACCCTCATCCTTCATACTCCACCTCGACCCTAATCTCAACCTCCGTCTGACCTTCCTTCCACTCTCCACTCTTTCCTTCCATCGACCCTCCATCATAACCCAACCCTCACCTCCACCATAACCTAACCTCACTTCCACCATAACCTAACCCACCATAACCCAATTCCTCACTATAACCTCACTCCACCACTCCATACCTATCCCTCCACCATCCTCACCTCCATCATAACCTCCTCCCTCCACTCTCCCTCCACCATACCCATCTCCTCACCTCCACCTAACCTCACCTACCATACCCTCACCTCCACCATAACCTAACCTAACCCTCTAACCTAACTCTAATCCGGCCCCACAAGCACACCTACGTCAGCAATCACCACTTAATTGTCAATCTTAAATGATCAATAACAAAATCACCACAATTGACGCTGTTTGTAATGTGTACCAAAAAATAACCTCGTATTGTAGTAGGTGTTTGTTGTATATTAGGGAGTTATTGTTTATTTAATTTCTCCTTTCGTGACCTGTAATGTGGTGATAATTCCTGCTTTCACGTACCTAGAATCTCTCTTCACTGTTATTAC
>NW_024720296.1:0-20243 GCF_018991925.1 Homarus americanus
CTGGCCCAGTTTAACAAAGTCCCCAGATCGAGCATAACATATCCACTCATCGATTATAACGTCTCCTGGCGCAGTATAACAAAGTCCTCAGATCGAGCATAACAAAGTCCCCTAATCGATTATAACAAAGTCCCCTGGTCGAGTATAACAAAGGGCCCTGATCGAGTAAGACATAGTCCCCTGATCGAGTATAAAATAGTCCCCTGATCCTAGTATAACAAAACCCAATGGACGGGTATAACAAAGACACCTGAACCGAGTATAACAAAGACCCCTGATCGAGTATAACATATCCCCTGATCGAGTATAATAAAGTCCCTAGTGGAGTATAACAAAGTCCCCTGGTCGAGTATAACAAAGTTTTCTAATCGAGTATAACAAAGTCCCCTGAACCTGGTATAACAAAGCCCCCTGGACGAGTATAACAAATTCCCCTGATCGAGAATAACAAAGTTTCCTGGTCCAGGATAACAAAGTCCCTTGATCGAGTATCACATATCCCCTGATCAAGTATAAGAAAGTCTCCTAGCCCAGTATAACAAAGTCCCCAGATCGAGCATAACAAAGTCCCCTGACCGAGTATAACAAAAGCCTCTGGTCGAGTATAATAAAGTCCCTTGGTCGAGAATAACAAAGTCCCCTGATCCTAGTATAACAAAGTCCCCTGATCGAGTATAACATATCCCCTCATCGAGTATAACAACGTTTCCTGGCGCAGTATAACAAAGTCCTCAGATCGAGCATAACAAAGTCCCCTGATCGATTATATCAAAGTCCCCTGTTCGAGAATAACAAAGGGCCCTGATCGAGTAAGACAAAGTCCCCTGATCGAGTATAACAAAGTCCCCTGATCCTAGTATAAGAAAGCCCACTGGACGAGTATAACAAAGACACCTGAACCGAGTATAACAAAGTCCCCTGATCGAGTATAACATATCCCCTGATCGAGGATAACAAAGTCCCTTGTGGAGTATAACAAAGTCCCCTGGTCGAGTATAACAAAGTTTTCTAATCGATTATAACAAAGGCCCCTGGTCGAGTATAACAAAGTTTTCTAATCGAGTATAACAAAGGGCCCTGGTCGAGTATAACAAAGTCCCCTGATCAAGTATAACAAAGTCCCCTGATCGAGTATAACAAAGTCCCCTGATCATGTATAACCTATCCCCTGATCGAGTATAACAAAGTCCCCTGGTCGAGTAAAACAAAGTCCCTCATCGAGTATAACAGAGACCCCTCATGGAGTATAGAAAAGTCCATTGCTCAAATATAGGAAAGTCCACTGATCGAGTATGACAAAGTCACCTGACCAAGTATGAAAAAGTCGCCGGGTCGAGTATAACAAAGTCCCCTGATCGGGTATAACAAAGTCGCCTAGTCGAGTATAGCAAAGTCCCCTGGTCGAGTAAAACAAAGCCCCCTCATCGAGTATAACAAAGGCCCCTAATCGAGTATAACAAAGTCCCCTGATTGAGTATAACAAAGTCCCCTGATTGAGTATAACAAAGTCCTCTGGTTGAGTATAACAAAGTCCCTTCATCGAGTATAACAAAGTCCCTTGGTCGAGTAAACAATGTCCCCTGATCGAGTATAACAAAGTCCCCTGATCGAGTATAACAAAGGCCACTCATCGAGTATAACAAAGTCCATTAGTCAAGTATAAAAAAGTCCCCTGGTCCAGTATAACAAAGTCCCCTGGTCCAGTATAACAAAGTCCCTAGATCGAGCATTACAGAGTCCTCTAATCGATTATAACAAATTCCCCTGGTCGAGTACAACAAAGGGCCCTGATCGAGTAAGACAAAGTCCCCTGATCGAGCATAACAAAGTCCCCTGAACCGAGTATAACAAAGTCCCCTGATCAAGTACAACATATCCCCATATCAAGTATAACAAAGTCCCTGGTGGAGTATAACAAAGTACCCTGGTCGAGAGTATAACAAAAGTTTTTCTAATAGGAGTATAACAAAGGCCCCTGAATAAAATTATAACAAAGTTTCTAATCGGGTATAACCGAAGAGGCCCTGGTCCGATGCTGCCGAGAATCCTCTGATCAAGAGTATAAGTCCTTTGATCAGGTATAACAAAGTCCCAGATCGAGCATAACAAAAGTCCGCCTGATCGATTAAACCTTAAATTAACCACACCGAGTATAACAAAGGCCTCTCGTCGAGTATAACAAAGTCCCCTGGTTGAGAATAACAAAGTCCCCTGATCGAATATAACAAAGTCCCCTGGTCCAGTATAACAAAGTCCCCTGATTGAGTATAACATATCCCCTCATCGAGAATAACAACGTCTCCTGGCGCAGTATATCAAAGTCCCCAGATCGAGCATAACAAATCTCCTGGTCGAGTATAACAAAGTATTCTAATCGAGTATAACAAAGGCCCCTCGTCGAGTATAAAAAAGTCCTCTGATCGAGTATAACAAAGTCCCATGATCGAGTATAACATATCACCTGATCGTGTATAACAAAGTCCTCTGGTCGAGTATAACAATGTCCCCTGATCGAGTATAACAAAGGCCCCTCATCGAGTATAACAAAGTCCATTAGTCAAGTATAACATAGTCCCCTGATGGAGTATAACATCCCCTCATCGAGAATAACAACGTCTCCTGGCGCAGTATAACAAAGTCCACAGATCGAGCATAACAAAGTCCCCTGATCGAATATAACAAATTCCCCTGGTCCAGTATAACAAAGTCCCCTGCTCGAGTATAACATATCCCCTCATAGGGAATAACAACGTCTCCTGGCGCAGTATATCAAAGTCCCCAGATCGAGCATAACAAATCTCCTGGTCGAGTATAACAAAGTATTCTAATCGAGTATAACAAAGGCCCCTCGTCGAGTATAAAAAAGTCCCCTGGTCCAGTATAACAAAGTCCCCTGATCGAGTATAACATATCCCCTGATCGACTATAACAAAGTATCCTGGCCCAGTTTAACAAAGTCCCCAGATCGAGCATAACATATCCACTCATCGAGTATAACAACGTCTCCTGGCGCAGTATAAAAAAGTCCTCAGATCGAGCATAACAAAGACCCCTGATCGATTATAACAAAGTCCCCTGGTCGAGTATAACAAAGGGCCCTGATCGAGTAAGACATAGTCCCCTGATCGAGTATAAAATAGTCCCCTGATCCTAGTATAACAAAACCCAATGGACGGGTATAACAAAGACACCTGAACCGAGTATAACAAAGACCCCTGATCGAGTATAACATATCCCCTAATCGAGTATAACAAAGTCCCTAGTGGAGTATAACAAAGTCCCCTGGTCGAGTATAACAAAGTTTTCTAATCGAGTATAACAAAGTCCCCTGAACCTGGTATAACAAAGCCCCCTGGACGAGTATAACAAATTCCCCTGATCGAGAATAACAAAGTTTCCTGGTCCAGGATAACAAAGTCCCCTTGATCGAGTATCACATATCCCCTGATCAAGTATAAGAAAGTCTCCTAGCCCAGTATAACAAAGTCCCCAGATCGAGCATAACAAAGTCCCCTGACCGAGTATAACAAAAGCCTCTGGTCGAGTATAATAAAGTCCCTTGGTCGAGAATAACAAAGTCCCCTGATCCTAGTATAACAAAGTCCCCTCATCGAGTATAACATATCCCCTCATCGAGTATAACAACGTTTCCTGGCGCAGTATAACAAAGTCCTCAGATCGAGCATAACAAAGTCCCCTGATCGATTATATCAAAGTCCCCTGGTCGAGAATAACAAAGGGCCCTGATCGAGTAAGACAAAGTCCCCTGATCGAGTATAACAAAGTCCCCTGATCCTAGTATAAGAAAGCCCACTGGACGAGTATAACAAAGACACCTGAACCGAGTAAAACAAAGTCCCCTGATCGAGTATAACATATCCCCTGATCGAGGATAACAAAGTCCCTTGTGGAGTATAACAAAGTCCCCTGGTCGAGTATAACAAAGTTTTCTAATCGATTATAACAAAGGCCCCTGGTCGAGTATAACAAAGTTTTCTAATCGAGTATAACAAAGGCCCCTGGTCGAGTATAACAAAGTCCCCTGATCAAGCATAACAAAGTCCCCTGATCGAGTATAACAAAGTCCCCTGATCATGTATAACCTATCCCCTGATCGAGTATAACAAAGTCCCCTGGTCGAGTATAACAAAGTCCCTCATCGAGTATAACAGAGACCCCTCATGGAGTATAGAAAAGTCCGTTGCTCAAATATAGGAAAGTCCACTGATCGAGTATGACAAAGTCACCTGACCAAGTATGAAAAAGTCGCCTGGTCGAGTATAACAAAGTCCCCTGATCGGGTATAACAAAGTCGCCTAGTCGAGTATAGCAAAGTCCCCTGGTCGAGTAAAACAAAGCCCCCTCATCGAGTATAACAAAGGCCCCTAATCGAGTATAACAAAGTCCCCTGATTGAGTATAACAAAGTCCCCTGATTGGGTATAACAAAGTCCTCTGGTTGAGTATAACAAAGTCCCTTCATCGAGTATAACAAAGTCCCCTGGTCGAGTAAACAATGTCCCCTGATCGAGTATAACAAAGTCCCCTGATCGAGTATAACAAAGGCCACTCATCGAGTATAACAAAGTCCATTAGTCAAGTATAAAAAAGTCCCCTGGTCCAGTATAACAAAGTCCCCTGGTTCAGTATAACAAAGTCCCTAGATCGAGCATTACAGAGTCCTCTAATCGATTATAACAAATTCCCCTGGTCGAGTACAACAAAGGGCCCTGATCGAGTAAGACAAAGTCCCCTAATCGAGCATAACAAAGTCCCCTGAACCGAGTATAACAAAGTCCCCTGATCAAGTACAACATATCCCCATATCAAGTATAACAAAGTCCCTGGTGGAGTATAACAAAGTCCCCTGGTCGAGTATAACAAAGTTTTCTAATCGAGTATAACAAAAGCCCCTGGTCGAGTATAACAAAGTTTTCTAATCGAGTATAACAAAGGCCCCTGGTCGAGTATAACAAAGTCCTCTGATCAAGTATAACAAAGTCCTTTGATCGAGTATAACAAAGTCCCCTAATCAAGTATAACAAAGTCCCCTAATCGAGTACAACAAAGTCCCCTGATCGCGTATAACATATCCCCTGATCGAGTATAACAAAGTCCTCCTGGTCGAGTACAACAAAGTCCCCTGATCGAGGATAACAAAGTCCCCTGGTCGAGTATAACAAAGTCCCTGACCGAGTATAACAAAGGCCCCTCATCGAGTATAGTAAAGTCCATTGGTCAAACAAAGGAAAGTCCACTGATCGAGTATGACAAAGTCCCCTGATCAAGTATGAAAAAGTCGCCTGGTCGAGAATAACAAAGTCCCTGATCAGGTATAACAAAGTCCCCTGGTCGAGTATAGCAAAGAACCCTGGTCGAGTAAAACAAAGCCCCCTCATCGAGTATAACAAAGGCCCCTAATCGAGTATAACAAAGTCCCCTGATTGAGTATAACAAAGTCCCCTTATTGAGTATAACAAAGTCCTCTGGTTGAGTATAACAAAATCCCCTGATCGAGTATAACATATCCTCTGGTCGAGTATAACAAAGTCCTCTGGTCGAGTATAAAAAGGTCCCCTGATCGCGTATAACAAAGTCCCCTGATCGAGTATAACAAAAGCCCCTCAATGAGTATAACAAAGTCCATTGGTCAAGTATAAAAAAGTCCCCTGGTCGAGTATAACAAAGTCCCCTAATCGAGTATAACAAAGTCCTCTGGTCGAGTATAAAAAGTCCTCTGATCGAGTATAACAAAGTCCACTGCTCGATACAACAATGTCCCCTGATCAAGCATAAAAAAGGGCCCTCATCGAGTATAACAAAGTCCATTGGTCAAGTATAAAAAAGTCCCCTGGCCGAGTATAACAAAGTCCCCTGATCGTGCATAACAAAGTCTCCTGGTCGAGTATAGCAAGTCCCCTGATCAAGTATAACAAAGCCTCCTGATCGAGTATAACAAAGTCCCCTGATCAAGTATAACAAAGCCCCCTGCTCGAGTATAAGAAAGTCCCCTGATCGAGTATAACAAAGTCTCCTGATCGATTAAAACAAAGTCCCCTGGTCGAGTATAACAAAGTCCCCTGATTGAGTATAAAAAAGCCCCCTAGACGAGTATGACAAGTCCCCTAATCGAGTATAACAAAGTCCCCTGATCGAGTATAACAAAGTCCCCTGGTCCAGTATAACAAAGTCCCCTAATCGAGTAGAACAAATCCCCTGATCGAGTATAACAAAGTCTCCAGGCCCAGAATAACAAAGTCCCCAGATTGAGCATAACAACGCCCCTGGTGGAGTATAACAAAGTCCCCTGGTCGAGTATAACAAAGTTTTCTAATCGAGTATAACAAAGTCACCCTGATCCTAGTATAACAAAGCCCCTTGGACGAGTATAACAATTTCCCCTGATCGAGTATAACAAATCCCCTGATCGAGTATAACAAAGTCTCCTGGCCCAGTATAACAAAGTCCCCAGATCGAGCATAATAATGTCCCCTGACCGAGTATAACAAAGGCCTTTGGTCGAGTATAACAAAGTCCCCTGGTCGAGAATAACAAAGTCCCCTGATCCTAGTATAACAAAGCCCCCTAGACGAGTATAACAAAGTCACCTGATCGAGTATAACAAAGTCCCCTGATCGTGTATAACAAAGTCCCCTGGTCCAGTATAACAAAGTCCTCTGATCGAGTATAACATATCCCCTCATCGAGTATAACAACGTCTCCTGGCGCAGTATAAGAAAGTCCTCAGATCGAGCATAACAAAGTCCCCTGATCGATTATAGTAAAGTCCCCTGGTCGATTATAACAAAGGGCCCTGATCAAGTAAGAAAAAGTCCCCTAATCGAGTATAACAAAGTCCCCTGATGCTAGTATAACAAAGCCCAATGGACGAGTATAACAAAGACACCTGAACCGAGTATAAGAAAGTCCCCTGATCGAGTATAACATATCCCCTGATCGAGTATAACAAAGTCCATGGTGGAGTATAACAAAGTCCCTGGTCGAGTATAACAAAGTATTCTTATCGAGTATAACAAAGGCCCCTGGTCGATTATAAGAAAATTTTCTAATCGAGTATAACAAAGGCCCCTGGTCGAGTATAACAAAGTCCTCTGATCAAGTATAACAAAGTCCTTTGATCGAGTATAACAAAGTCCCCTAATCAAGTAGAACAAAGTCCCCTGATCGAGTATAACAAAGTCCCCTGATCGAGTATAACATATCCCCTGATCGAGTATAACAAAGTCCTCTGGTCGAGTATAACAAACTCCATTGATCGAGTATATAACAAAGTCCCCTGGTCGAGTATAACAAAGTCCCTGTTCGAGTATAACAAAGGCCCCTCATCGAGTATAGCAAAGTCCATTGGTCAAATATAGGAAAGTCCACTGATCGAGTATGACAAAGTCCCCTGATCAAGTATGAAAAAGTGGCCTAGGCGAGTATAACAAAGTCCCCTGATCGGGTATAACAAAGTCCCATGGTCGAGTATAGCTAAGTCCCCTGGTCGAGTAAAACAAAGCCCCCTCATCGAGTATAACAAAGGCCCCTAATCGATTATAACAAAGTCCCCTGATTGAGTATATCAAAGTCCCCTGATTGAGTATAACAAAGTCCTCTGGTTGAGTATAACAATGTCCCCTGATCTAGTATAACAAAGGCCCCTGATCGAGTATAACAAAGGCCCCTCATCGACTATAACAAAATCCCCTGATTGAGTATAACAAAGCCGCCTAATCGAGTATAACAAAGTCCCCTGGTCGAGATATAACAAAGTCCCCTATTCGAGTCTAACAAAGTCAACTTATCGAGTATAACACATTCCCCTTATCGAGTATAACAAAGTCCCCTTATCGAGTATAACAAAGTCCCCTGATCGACTATAACAAAGGCCTCTGGTTGAGTATAACAAAGGCCCCTCATCGAGTATAACAAAGTCCCCTGATCGATTATAACAAAGCCACCTAATCGAGTATAACAAAGTCCCCTGGTCGAGTATAACAAAGTCCACTGTTCGAGTCTAACATTAAGTCCCCTTATCGACTATAATATTTTCCCCTTATCGAATATAACAAAGTCCCCTTATCGAGTATAACAAAGTCCCCTGATCGAGTATAAAAAACGCCTCTGGTCGAGTATAACAAAGTCCGCTCATCGAGTATAACAAAAGTCCCCTGATCGAGTATAACAACGTCACGTGACCCAGTTTAACAAAGTCCCCAGATCGAGCATAACAAAGTCCCCTAATCGATTATAACAAAGTCCCCTGGTCAAGTATAACAAAGGGCCCTGATCGAGTAAAACAAAGTCCCCTGATCAAGCATAACAAAGTCCCCTGATCCTAGTTTAACAAAGCCCCTTGGACGAGTATAACAAAGTCCCCTGATCGAGTATAACATATCCCCTGATCGAGTATAACAGAGTTCCTGGTGGAGTATAACAAAGTCCCCTGGTCGAGTATAACAAATTTTTTAATTGAGTATAACAAAGGCGCCTGGTCGAGTATAACAAAGTCCTCTAATCAAGTATAACAAATTCCTTTGATCGAGTATAAAAAAGTCCCCTAATCAAGTAAAACAAAGTCCCCTGATCGAGTATAACAAAGTCCCCTAATCGAGTATAACATATCCCCTGATCGAGTCTAACAAAGTCCTCTGGTCGAGTATAACAAAGTCCCCTGATCGAGTATAACAAAGCCCCTGGTCGAGTATAACAAAGTCCCCTGATCGAGTATAACAAAGGCCCCTCATCGAGTATAGCAAAGTCCATTGGTCAAATATAGTAATGTCCACTGATCGAGTATGACAAAGTACCCTGATCAAGAAGAAAAAAGCCCCCTGGTCGAGTATAACAAAGACCCCTGATCTAGTATAACAAAGTCCCTGGTCTAGTATAACAAAGGCCCCTAATCGAGTATAACGAAGTCCCCTGATTGAGTATAACAAAGTCCCCTCATCGAGTATAACAAAGTACTCTGGATGAGTATAACAAAGTCCCCTGATCGAGTATAACATATCCCCTGATCGAGTATAACAAAGTCCTTTGGTCGAGTATAAGAAAGGCCCCTAATCGAGTATAACAAAGTCCCCTGATCGAGTATAACAAAGTCACCTGATCGAGTATAACAAAGTCCCCTGGTTGATTATTACAAAGTCCCCTGATCAAGTATAACATATCCCCTGATTGAGTATAACAAAGTCCTCTCGTCGAGTATAAAAAAGTCCCCTCATTGAGTATAACAAAGGCCCCACATCGAGTATAACAAAGTCTATTGGTCAAGTATAAAAAAGTTCCACGGTCGAGTATAACAAAGTCCCCTGATCGAGTATAAGAATGTCCCCTGGTCGAGTATAGCAAAGTCCCCTGATCGAGTATAACAAAGTCTCCTGATGGAGTATAACAAAGTCCCCTAATCGAGTATAACAAAGCCCCCTGCTCGAGTATAACAAAGTCCCCTGGTCGAGTATAGCAAAGTCCCCTAATCGAGTATAACAAAGCCTCCTGATCGAGTATAATAAAGTCCCCTGATCGAGTATAACAAAGCCCCCTGCTCGAGTATAACAAAGTCCCCTGATTGAGTCTAAAACAGACCTCTAATTGAGTATAACAAAGTCCCTTGTTCTAGTAAACAAAGGCCCCTGATCGAGTATAACAAAGGCCCCTCATCGAGTATAAGAAAGTCCCCTAATCGAGTATAACAAAGCTGCCTAATCGAGTATAACAAAGACCCCTGGTCGAGTATAACAAAGTCCCCTGTTCCAGTCTAAAAAAGTCCCCTTATCGAGTAAAACAAATTCCCCTTATCGAGTACAACAAATTCCTCTTATCGAGTATAACAACTCCCTAATCGAGTATAAGAAAGGCCCCTATTCGAGTATAACAAAGTCCCCTGATTAAGTATAACAAAGTCCTCTGGTTGAGTATAACAAAGTCCCCTGATCGAGTATAACATATCCCCTGATCGAGTATAACAAAGTCCTCTGGTCGAGTATAAAAAAGTCCCCTGAGCGCGTATAACAAAGTCCCCTGGTCGTGTATACCAAACTCCCCTGATCGAGTATAACAAAGTCCCCTCATTGAGTATAACAAAGTCCATTGGTCAAGTATAAAAAAGTCTCCTGGTCGATTATAAGAAAGTCCCCTAATCGTATATAACAAAGTCCTCTGGTCGAGTATAAAAAAGTCCCCTGATCGAGTATAACAAAGTCCCCTGATCGAGTATAACACAGGCCCCTCATCGTGTATAACAAAATCCATTAGTCAAGTATAAAAAAGTCCCCTGGTCCAGAATAACAAAGTCCCCTGAACGAGTATAACATATCCCTTGATCGAGTATAACAACGTCTCCTGGCACAGTTTAACAAAGTCCCTAGATCGAGCATAACAGAGGCCCCTAATCGATTTTAACAAATTCCCCTGATCGAGTATAAAAAAGGGCCCTCATTGAGTATAAGAAAGTCCATTGGTCAAGTATAAAAAAGTCCCCTGGTCGATTATAAGAAAGTCCCCTAATCGTATATAACAAAGTCCTCTGGTCGAGTATAAAAAAGTCCCCTGATCGAGTATAACAAAGTCCCCTGATCGAGTATAACACAGGCCCCTCATCGAGTATACCAAAGTCCATTAGTCAAGTATAAAAAAGTCCCCTGGTACAGAATAACAAAGTCCCCTGATCGAGAATAACAAAGGCCCCTCATCGAGTATAGCAAAGTCCATTGGTCAAATATAGTAATGTCCACTGATCGAGTATGACAAAGTCCCCTGATCAAGAATCAAAAAGCCCCCTGGTCGAGTATAACAAAGTCCCCTGATCGAGTATAACAAAGTCCCCTGGTCTAGTATAACAAAGGCCCCTAATCGAGTATAACGAAGTCCCCTGATTGAGTGTAACAAAGTCCCCTCATCGAGTATAACAAAGTACTCTGGATGGTATAACAAGTCCTGATCGAGAACAACATATCCCTGATCGAAATTATAACAAGTCCTCTATGAGGTCCGAGTATGAAAAGGCCCTAATCCGAGTATAACAAAGTCCCTGATCCGAGTATAACCAGGAAGTCACCTGTTCAAGAGAGTATAACAAAGTCCCCTGAAGTTTGAGAGTAGTACAAGAGTCCACTGATGGGTATAACATATCCCTGATTGGTATAACCAAAAGTCCTCTGGTGAGTATAGTCCCCTCATCAGGGTATAAGCAGAAGTCCCTGATGGAGTATATAAAGTCCTCATCGAGGTATAACTGAAACTCATCGGTATAACAGTCCATTGGTCGAAGTATAAAAAAAGTTCCACGATTGGTGTATCAAAGTCCCTGATGGGGTATAAGAATGTCCCCTGGTCGAGTATAGCAAAGTCCCCTGATCGAGTATAACAAAGTCTCCTGATCGAGTATAACAAAGTCCCCTAATCGAGTATAACAAAGCCCCCTGCTCGAGTATACCAAAGACCCCTGATCGAGTCCAAAACAGACCTCTAATCGAGTATAACAAAGTCCCTTGTTCTAGTAAACAAAGGCCCCTGATCGAGTATAACAAAGGCCCCTCATCGAGTATAAGAAAGTCCCCTAATCGAGTATAACAAAGCCGCCTAATCGAGTATAACAAAGACCCCTGGTCGAGTATAACAAAGTCCCCTGTTCGAGTCTAAAAAATCCCCTTATCGAGTAAAACAAATTCCCCTTATCGAGTATAACAAATTCCTCTTATCGAGTATAACAACTCCCTAATCGAGTATAACAAAGGCTTCTGGTCTAGTATAACAAAGTCCCCTGATCGAGTGAAACAAAAGTCCCCTGATCAAGTATAAGAAAGTCCCCTAATCGAGAATATAAATGTCCCATGGTCCAGTGTAACAAAGTCACCTGATCGAGTATAAAAAAGTCCCCTGGCCCAGTATAACAAAGTGCCAAGATCGAGCATACCAAAGTCCCCTGATCGATTATAACAAAGTCGCCCGGTCGAGTATAGCAAAGGGCCCTGATCGAGTAAGACAAAGTCCCTTGATCGAGTATAACAAAGTCCCCTGATCGAGTATAACAGAGCTCCTTGGATGAGTATAACAAAGTTCCCTGATCGAGTATAACAAAGTTCCCTGATCGAGTATAACAAAGTCCCCTGATCCTAGTATAACAAAGCCCCCTGGTCGAGTATAATAAAGTCCCCTGAACCGAGTATAACAAAGTCCCCTGGTCGAGTATAACAAAGTCCCCTGATCGAGTATAACAAAGGTCCCTCATCGAGTATAGCAAAGTCCATTGGTCAAATATAGGAAAGTCCACTGGTCGAGTATGACAAAGTCCCCTGATCAAGTATAAAAAAGTCCCCTGGTCGAGTATAACAAAGTCCCCTGAACGAGTATAACAAAGTCCCCTGGTCGAGTATAGCAAAGTCCCCTGGTCGAATATAACAAAGCCCCCTCATCGAGTATAAGAAAGGCCCCTAATCGAGTATAACAAAGTCCCCTGATTAAGTATAACAAATTCCTCTGGTTGAGTATAACAAAGTCCCCTGATCGAGTATAACATATCCCCTGATCGAGTATAACAAAGTCCTCTGGTCGAGTATAAAAAAGTCCCCTGATCGCGTATAACAAAGTCCCCTGGTCGTGTATACCAAACTCCCCTGATCGAGTATAACAAAGGCCCCTTATTGAGTATAACAAAGTCCATTGGTCAAGTATAAAAAAGTCCCCTGGTCGATTATAAGAAAGTTCCCTAATCGTATATAACAAAGTCCTCTGGTCGAGTATAAAAAGTCCCCTGATCGAGTATAACAATGTCCCCTGATCGAGTATAACACAGGCCCCTGATCCTAGTATACCAAAGCCCGCTGGACGAATATAACAAAGTCCCCTGAACCTAGTATAACAAAGTACCCTGATCGAGTGTAACAAAGTTTTCTAATCGAGTATAACAAAGGCCCCTGGTCGAGTATAACAAAATCCTCTGATTAAGTATAACAAAGTCCTTTGATCGAGTATAACAAAGTCCCCTAATCAAGTATAACAAAGTCCCCTGATTGAGTATAACAAAGTCCCCTGAACGAGTATAACATATCCCCTAATCGAGTATAACAAAGTCCTCTGGTCGAGTATAACAAAGTCCTCTGATCGAGTATAACATATCCCCTGATCGAGTATAACAAAGTCCCCTGTTCTAGTATAACAGAGTCCCCTAATCGAGTATAAAAAAGCCCCCTAGACGAGTATAACAAGTCCCCTGATCGAGTATAACAAAATCCGCTGATCGAGTATAACAAAGCCCCCTGGTCCAGTATAACAAAGTCCCCTAATCGAGTAGAACAAATCCCCTGATCGAGTATAACAAAGTCTCCAGGCCCAGAATAACAAAGTCCCCAGATTGAGCATAACAACGTCCCCTGATCGATTATAACAAAGTCCCCTGATCGCGTATAACATATCCCCTGATCGAGTATAAGAAAGTCCCTGGTGGAGTATAAGAAAGTCCCCTGGTCGAGTAAAACACAGTTTTCTAACCGAGTATAACAAAGTCCCCTGATCGAGTATAACAAAGCCCCCTGGTCCAGTATAACAAAGTTTCCTAATCGAGCATAACATATTCCCTCATCGAGTATAACAAAGTCTCCTGGCCCAGTATAACAAAGTCCCCTGGTCGAGTATAACATATCCCCTCATCGAGTATAACAACGTCTCCTGGCGCAGTATAACAAAGCCGTCAGATCGAGCATAACAAAGTCCCCTGATCGATTATAATAAAGTCCCCTGATCGAATATAACAAAGGGCCCTGATCGAGTAAGACAAAGTCCCGTGATCGAGTGTAACAAAGTCCCCTAATCCTAGTATAACAGAGCCCACTGGACGAGTATAACAAAGACACCTGAACCGAGTATAACAACGTCCCCTGATCGAGTATAACATATCCCCTGATCGAGTATAACAAAGTCCCTGGTGGAGTATAACAAAGTCCCCTGGTCGAGTATAACAAAGTCCACTGTTCGAGTCTAACATTAACTCCCCTTATCGAGTATAACAAATTCCCCTTATCGAGTATAACAAAGTCCCCTTATCGAGTATAACAAAGTCCCCTGATCGAGTATAACAAAGGCCTCTGGTCGAGTATAACAAAGTCCGCTCATCGAGTATAACAAAAGTCCCCTGATCGAGTATAACAAAGTCTCGTGGCCCAGTTTAACAAAGTCCCCAGATCGAGCATAACAAAGTCCCCTAATCGATTATAACAAAGTCCCCTGGTCGAGTATAACAAAGGGCGCTGATCGAGTAAGAGAAAGTTCCCTGATCAAGCATAATAAAGTCCCCTGATCCTAGTATAACAAAGCCACCTGGACGAGTAAAACAAAGTCCCCTGAACCGAGTATAACAAAGTCCCCTGATCGAGTACAACATATCCCCTGATCGAGTATAACAGAGTCCCTGGTGGAGTATAACAAAGTCCCCTGGTCGAGTGTAACAAAGTTTACTAATCGAGAATAACAAAGGCCCCTGGTCGAGTATAACAAAGTTTTCTAATCGAGTACAACAAAGGCCCCTGGTCGAGTATAACAAAGTCCTCTGATTAAGTATAACAAAGTCCTTTGATCGAGTATAACAAAGTCCCCTAATCAAGTATAACAAAGTCCCCTGATCGAGTATAACAAAGTCCCCTGATCCAGTATAACATATCCCCTGATCGAGTATAACAAAGTACTCTGGTCGAGTATAACAAAGTCCCCTGATCGAGTATAACAAAGTCCCCTGGTGGAGTATCCCTAAGTCCCTGATCGAGTATAACAAAGGGCCCTAATCGAGTATAACAAAGTTCCCTGATTGAATATAACAAAGTCCCCTGATCGAGTATAACAAAGTACTCAGGTTGAGTATAACAAAGACCCCTGATCGAGTATAACATATCCCCTGATCGAGTATAACAAAGTCCTCTGGTCGAGTATAAGAAAGGCACCTAATCGAGTATAACAAAGTCCCCTGATCGAGTATAACAAAGTCCCCTGATCGAGTATAACAAAGTCCCCTGGTTGAGTATAACAAAGTCCCCTCATCAAGTATAAAATATCCCCTAATTGAGTATAACAAAGTCCTCTGGTCGAGTATAAAAATGTCCCTCATCGAGTATAACAAAGTCCCCTGGTGGAGTATAACAAAGTCCCCTCATCGAGTATAACAAAGGCCCCTGATCGAGTATAACAAAGTCCATTGGTCAAGTATAAAAAAGTTCCCTGGTCGAGTATAAGAAAGTCCCCTGATCGAGTATAACAAAGTCCACTGGTCGAGTATAGCAAAGTCCCCTGATCGAGTATAACAAAGCCCCTCATTGAGTATAACAAAGTCCATTGGTCAGGTATAAAAAAGTCCCCTGGTCGAGTATAACAAAGTCCCCTAATCGAGTATAACAAAGTCCTCTGGTCGAGTATAAAAAAGTCCCCTGATGGAGTATAACAAAGTCCCCTGCTCGAGTATAACAAAGGGCCCTCATCGAGTATAGCAAAGTCCATTGGTCAAGTATAAAAAAGTCCCCTGGCCGAGTATAACAAAGTCCCCTGATCGTGCATAACAAAGTCCCCTCATCAAGTATAACAAAGCCTCCTGATCGAGTATTACAAAGTCCCCTGATCGAGTATAACAAAGTCTCCTGATCGAGTATAACCTAGTCCCCTCATCGAGTCCAAAAAAAGCCGCTAATCGAGTATAACAAAGTCCCCTGATCTTGTATAACAAAGGCCTCTGGTCGAGTATAACAAAGGCCCCTCATCGAGTATAACAAAGTCCCCTATTCGAGTCTAACATTAAGTCCCCTTATTGAGTATAACAAATTCCCCTTATCGAGTATAACAAAGTCCCCTTATCGAGTATAACAAAGTCCCCTGATCGAGTATAACAAAGGCCTCTGATCGAGTATAACAAAAGTCCCCTTATCGAGTATAACAAAGTCCCCTGATCGAGTACAAAAAAGTCCCCTTGCCCCTTTATAACAAAGTTCCCATATCGAGCATAACAAAGTCCCCTAATCGATTATAACAAAGTCCCCTGGGCGAGTATAGCAAAGGGCCCTGATCGAGTAAGACAAAGTCCCCTGATCGAGTATAACAAAGTTCCCAGATCGAGCATAACAAAGTCCCCTGATCGATTATAACAAAGTCCCCAGACCGAGTATAACAAAGGCCTCTTGTCGAGTATAACAAAGTCCCTTGGTCGAGAATAACAAAGTCCCCTGATCCTAGTATAACAAAGCCCCCTTGACGAGTATAACAAAGTCCCCTGATCGAGTATAACAATGTCCCCTGATCGAGTATAACAAAGTCCCCTGGTCCAGTATAACAAAGTCCCCTGATCGAGTAGAACATATCCCCTGATCGAGTATAACAAAGTCTCCAGGCCCAGTATAACAAAGTCCCCAGATCGAGCATAACAAAGTCCCCTGTTCGATTATAACAAAGTCCCCAGACCGAGTATAACAAAGGCCTCTTGTCAAGTATAACAAAGTCCCTTGGTCGAGAATAAAAAAGTCCCCTGATCCTAGTATAACAAAGCCCCCTATATGAGTATAACAAAGTCCCCTGATCGAGTATAACAAAGTCCCCTGGCTTCGTATAACAAATTCCTCAGATCGAGCATAACAAAGTCCCCTGACCGAGTATAACAAAGGCATCTGGTCGAGTATAAAAAAGTCCCCTGGTCGAGTATAAAAAAGTCCCCTGGTCGAGAATAACAAAGTCCCCTGATCCTAGTATAACAAAGCCCCCTGGACGAGTATAACAAAGTCCCCTGATCGAGTATAACAAAGTTCCCTGGTCAACTATAACAAAGTCCCCTCATCGAGTATAAAATATCCCCTCATCGAGTATAACAACGTCTCCTGGCGCAGTATAACAAAGTCCTCAGATCAAGCATAACAAAGTCCCCTGGTAGAATATAACATATCCCCTGATCGAGTATAACAAAGTCCCTCGTGGAGTATAGCAAATTCCCCTGGTGGAGTATAACAAAGTTTTCTAATCGAGTATAACAAAGGCCCCTGGTCGAGTATAACAAAGCCCCTCATCGAGTATAACAAAAGTCCCCTGATCGAGTATAACAAAGTCCCCTGATCGACTACAAAAAAGTCCCCTGGCCCAGTATAACAAATTCCCCATATCGAGCATAACAAAGTCCCCTGATCGATTATAACAAAGTCCCCTGGGCGAGTATAGCAAAGGGCCCTGATCGAGTAAGACAAAGTCCCCTGATCGAGTATAACAAAGTCCCCTGATTGAGTATAAAAAAGCCCCCTAGACGAGTATATGAAAGCCCCCTGATCGAGTATACCAAAGTCCCCTGGTCCAGTATAACAAAGTCCCCTGATCGAGTAGAACATATCCCCTCATCGAGTATAAAAAAGCCCCCTAGACGAGTATATTAAAGTCCCCTGATCGAGAATAACAAAGTCCCCTGTTCCAGTATAACAAAGTCCCCTGATGGAGTATAACAAAGTCCTCTGCTCGAGTATAACAAAGTCGCCAGATCGAGTACAACAAAACCCCCACATCGAGTATAACAAAGTCCATTGGTCAAGCATAAAAAAGTCCCCTGGTCGAGTATAACCTAAGACCCCTGATCGAGAATAACAAAGTCCCCTGGTCGAGTATAGCAAATTCCCCTGATCGAGTATAACAAAGCCTCCTGATCGAGTATAACAAAGTCCCCTGATCGAGTATAACACAGCCCCCTTCTCGAGTATAAGAAAGTCCACTGATCGAGTATAACATATCCCCTGATCGAGTATAACAAAGTCCTCTGGTCGAGTATAAAAAAGACCCCTGGACGAGTATAACAAAGTCCCCTGATCGAGTATAAATAAGTCCCTTGATCGAGTATAACAAAGTCCCTTGGTCGAGTATAACAAAGTTTTCTTATCGAGTATAACAAAGGCCCCTGTTTGAGTATAACAAAGGCCCCTGGTTGAGTATAACAAAGTCCTCTGATCGAGTATAACAAAATTCCCCTGATCGAGTATAACAAAGTCCCCTAATCAAGTATAGCAAAGTCCCCTCATCGAGGAAACATATCCCCTGATCGAGTATAACAAAGTCTTCTGGTCGAGTATAACAAAGTCCCCTGATCGAGTATAACAAAGTCCGCTGGTCGAGTATAACAAAGTCCCCTGATCGAGGATAACAAAAGCCCCTCATCGAGTATAACAAAGTCCCCTGATCGAGTATAACAAAGTCCTCTGGTTGAGTATAACAAAGTCCCTGATCGAGTATAACATATCCCCTGATCGAGTATAACAAAATTCCCCTGATCGAGTATGATAAAGTCCCCTGATTAATTTAAAAAAAGTCCCCTGGTTGAGTAAAACAAAGTTCCTTGATCGAGTATAACAAAGGCCCCTAATCGAGTATAACAAAGTCCTCTGGTTGAGTATAACAAAGTCCCCTGATCGAGTGTAACATATCCCCTGATCGAGTATAACAAAGGCCCCTAATCGAGTATAACAAAGTCCACTGATCGAGTATAACATATCCCCTGATCGAGTATAACAAAGTCCTCTGGTCGAGTATACAAAAGACCCCTGATCGAGTATAACAAAATTCCCCTGATCGAGTATGACAAAGTCCCCTGATTAATTTTAAAAAAGTCCCCTGGTTGAGTATAACAAAGTCCCCTGATCGAGTATAACAAAGTCCCCTGGTCAAGTATAACAAAGTCCCCTGGTCGAGAATAACAAAGTCCCCTGATCGAGTATACCAAAGACCCCTCATTGAGTATAACAAAGTCCCTTGATCCAGTATAAAAAAGTCCACTGGTCGAGTAATACAAAGTCCTCTGATCGGGTATAACAAAGTCCTCTGGTCGAGTATAAAACAGTCCCCAATTCGAGTATAACGAAGGCCTCTCATCTAGTATAACAAAGTCCATTGGTCAAGTATAAAAAAGTCCCCTGGCCAAGTATAACAAAGTCTCCTGATCGTGCATAACAAAATCCCCTCATCAAGTATAACAAAGCCTCCTGATCGAGAGGCCGCTAATCGAGTATAACAAAGTCCCCTGATCTAGTATAACAAAGGCCTCTGGTCTAGTATAACAAAGTCCCCTGATCGAGTATAACAAAGTCCCCTGATCGAGTATAACAAAGTCCCCTGGTCCCGTATAACAAAGTCCCCTGATCGAGTATAACATATCCCCTGATCGAGTATAACAAAGTCTCCTGGCTCAGTATAACAAAGTCCCCAGATCGAGCATAACAAAGTCCCCTGACCGAGTATAACAAAGACCTCTGGTCGAGTATAACAAAGTCCACTGGTCGAGAATAACAAAGTCCCCTGATCCTAGTATAACAAAGCCGCCTTGACGAGTATAACAAAGTCCCCTGATCGAGTATAACAAAGTCCCCTGATCGAGTATAACAAAGTCCCCTGGTCCACTATAACAAAGTCCCCTCATCGAGGATAACATATCCCCTCATCGAGTATAACAACGTCTCCTGCCGCAGTATAACAAAGTCCTCAGATCGAGCATAACAAAGTCCCCTGGTCGAGTATAACTTATCCCCTGGTCGAGTATAACAAAGTCGCCTCATCGAGTATAACAAAAGTCCCCTGATCGAGTATAACAAAGTCCCCTGATCGAGTACAAAAAAGTCCCCTGGCCCATTATAACAAAGTCCCCATATCGAGCATAACAAAGTCCCCTGATCGAGTATAACAAAGTCCCCTGATCGAGTATAAAAAAGCCCCCTAGACGAGTATATTAAAGCCCCCTGATCGAGTATAACAAAGCCCCCTGATCCAGTATACCAAAGTCCACTGGTCCAGTATAACAAAGTCCCCTCATCGAGTAGAACATATCCCCTCATCGAGTATAAAAAAGCCCCCTAGACAAGTATATTAAAGTCCCCTGATCGAGAATAACAAAGTCCACTGTTCCAGTATAACAAAGTCCCCTGATGGAGTATAACAAAGTCCTCTGCACGAGTATAACAAAGTCGCCAGATCGAGTACAACAAAAGCCCCTCATCGAGTATAACAAAGTCCATTGGTCAAGTATAAAAAAGTCCCCTGGTCGAGTATAACCTAAGACTCCTGATCGAGAATAACAAAGTCCCCTGGTCGAGTATAGCAAATTCCCCTGATCGAGTATAACACAGCCACCTTCTCGAGTATAAGAAAGCCCCCTGGTCGAGTATAACAAAGACCCCTGGTCGAGTATGACACAGCCCCTTCTCGAGTATAAGAACGCCCCCTGATCGAGTATAACAAAGACCCATCATCGAG
>NW_024720297.1:0-7620 GCF_018991925.1 Homarus americanus
GAGGGTATACAGTGTACAGTATAGCTGTGAGGCTATACTGTGTACAGTATAGCTGTGAGGGTATTCAGTGTGCAGTATAGCTGTGAGGGTATACTGTGTACAGTATAGCTGTGAGGATGTACAGTGTACAATATAGCTGTGAGGGTATACTGTGTACAGTATAGCTGTGAGGGTATACTGTGTACAGTATAGCTGTGAGGATGTACAGTGTACAATATAGCTGTGAGGGTATACTGTGTACAGTATAGCTGTGAGGGTATACTGTGTACAGTATACCTGTGAGAGTATACTGTGTACAGTATAGCTGTGAGGGTATACTGTGTACAGTATAGCTGTGAGGGTACACAGTGTACAGTGTAGCTGTGAGGGTGTGCAGTATAGACCGTGAACCTCTGTACTAGTTTTATCCTCTACGTGAGGCTACTCCTTCATGTACAGCTGCCCCAGATATGTCTTCACACAGCTGCCCCAGATATGTCTTCACACAGCTGCCCCAGATGTGTCCTCACACAGCTGCCCCAGATGTGTCTTCACACAGCTGCCCCAGATGTGTCTTCACACAGCTGCCCCAGATGTGTCACACAGCTGCCCCAGATGTGATGTTCACACAGCTGGCCAGATGTGTCTTCACACAGCTGCCCAGTGTCTTCACACACAGCTACCCCCCAGATCTTCAATCTCCACACACGGCTGCCCACAATGTAATACTCCTGACTGCCCCAGATGTGTTCACACAACTGCCCCAGATGTGTGCTCCACAGCTGCTGATGTGTCTTCACACAACTGCCCCAGATGTGTCCTCACACAACTGCCCCCAAATGTGTCCCTCACACAGCTGCCCCAGATGTGTCTTCACACAACTGCCCCCAGATGTGTGTCCTCACACAACTGCCCCAGATGTGTCTTCACACAACTGCCCCAGATCTGTCTTCACACAGCTGCCCCAGATGTGTCTTCACCTGATTGCTCAGATGTGTCTTCACACAGCTGCCCCAGATCTATCTTCACACAGATCTGTCCTTACAGCTGCCCCAGATGTGTCTTCACACCATGCCCCAGATGTGCTCTTCACTGGCTGCCCCCAGATGTGTGCAGCTGCCCCAGATGATGATGTTCACAGCTGCCCCAGATGTACACAGCTGCCCCAGATGTGTCTTACAGCGGCCTCCAGATGTCTTCACACAGCTGCCCCAGATGTGTCTTCACAGCTGCCCCAGATGTGTCTTCACACATGCCCACATGTGTCTTCACACAGCTGCCCCAGATGTGTCTTCACAGCTGCCCCAGATGTGTCTTACAGCACCCCAGATGTGTCTTCACACAGCTTTAGATGTGTCTTCACTAGCCACCCCAGATGTGTTTCACACAGCTGCCCCAGATGTGTCTTCACTAGCTGCCTCAGATGTGTCTTCACCTGCTGCCCCAGATGTGCTTCACTGGCTGCCCACAGATGTGTCTTCACACAGCTGCCCCAGATGTGTCTTCACACAGCTGCCCCAGATGTGTCTTCACACAGCTGCCTCAGATGTGTCTTCACACAGCTGCCCCAGATGTGTCTTCACACAGCTGCCTCAGATGTGTCTTCACACAGCTGCCCCAGATGTGTCTTCACACAGCTGCCCCAGATGTGTCTTCACACAGCTGCCTCAGATGTGTCTTCACACAGCTGCCTCAGATGTGTCTTCACACAGCTGCACCAGATGTGTCTTCACACAGCTGCCTCCGGATATGTCGACTTATTTGGCTCAATATTTTTCACAAATCAATATTTTGTATTAATAAACAGAACATCAATATTTCTCACACTTTACAACATCCTGAAATTTATAAGAAAATGGAATATTAATATTTAATCAATTTGTTGCCGCAACTCAGTAAGACTGTCAACAACACTATTGTCTGGCATAGTGAGCACAGTACATAAGACTGGCTGGACCACGTCAGTCTCTTAACACTAGACCTGGAGAGACTTTACTGAGGAAGAATCAAACATAAAGGCTTCTTGTAAGTCGTCCACATCAGTAGTTTAAGTGAGATAAAGTTCATCTATATAAGACAAACAAGAATAACGCCCATAAGATGTTGACATAAATATGAGAGACATTTTTCGTTCTTATATTATAAAACACTTTCCTTGTTCTCAGGTTTCGAAGATTTGAAGGAAGAGTTGAGGAGCGTACTGGGCGTCTACCAAGATGAGGTGAACAACTACCAGACTCACGTAGAGTCCACCACCACCCAGATTAACGCTGTAGATACTGCCCAGAATAACAGTAAGTGTGTGTTAACTGTGGCTCATCTAACTGTTAGACTGTGTCATGAAGAAGCGTCCAGAGTAAGTGTGTGTTAACTGTGGCTCATCTAACTGTTAGACTGTGTCATGAAGAAGCGTCCAGAGTAAGTGTGTGTTAACTGTGGCTCATCTAACTGTTAGACTGTGTCATGAAGAAGCATCCAGAGTAAGTGTGTGTTAACTGTGGCTCATCTAACTGTTAGACTGTGTCATGAAGAAGCGTCCAGAGTAAGTGTGTGTTAACTGTGGCTCATCTAACTGTTAGACTGTGTCATGAAGAAGCGTCCAGAGTAAGTGTGTGTTAACTGTGGCTCATCTAACTGTTAGACTGTGTCATGAAGAAGCGTCCAGAGTAAGTGTGTGTTAACTGTGGCTCATCTAACTGTTAGACTGTGTCATGAAGAAGCGTCCAGAGTAAGTGTGTGTTAACTGAGGCTCATCTAACTGTTAGACTGTGTCATGAAGAAGCGTCCAGAGTAAGTGTGTGTTAACTGTGGCTCATCTAACTGTTAGACTGTGTCATGAAGAAGCGTCCAGAGTAAGTGTGTGTTAACTGTGGCTCATCTAACTGTTAGACTGTGTCATGAAGAAGCGTCCAGAGTAAGTGTGTGTTAACTGTGGCTCATCTAACTGTTAGACTGTGTCATGAAGAAGCATCCAGAGTAAGTGTGTGTTAACTGTGGCTCATCTAACTGTTAGACTGTGTCATGAAGAAGCGTCCAGAGTAAGTGTGTGTTAACTGTGGCTCATCTAACTGTTAGACTGTGTCATGAAGAAGCGTCCAGAGTAAGTGTGTGTTAACTGTGGCTCATCTAACTGTTAGACTGTGTCATGAAGAAGCGTCCAGAGTAAGTGTGTGTTAACTGTGGCTCATCTAACTGTTAGACTGTGTCATGAAGAAGCGTCCAGAGTAAGTGTGTGTTAACTGTGGCTCATCTAACTGTTAGACTGTGTCATGAAGAAGCGTCCAGAGTAGTGTGTGTTAACTGTGGCTCATCTAACTGTTAGACTGTATCATGAAGCGTCCAAATAAGTGTGTGCTGTGGCTCATCTAACTGTTGGGCTGTATCGTGAAGCGTCCAGAATACGTGTGTGTTAACTGTGGCTCATCTAACTGTTAGACTGTGTCATGAAGAAGCGTCCGAAAGAGGTGTGTTAACTGTGGCTCATCTAACTGTTAGACTGTGTCATGAAGAAGCGTCCAGAGTAAGTGTGTGTTAACTGTGGCTCATCTAGCTGTTAGACTGTGTCATGAAAAAGCGTCCAGAGTAGGTGTGTGTTAACTGTGGCTCATCTAACTGTTAGACTGTGCCATGAAGAAGCGTCCAGAAGTAAGTGTGTGTTAACTGTGGCTCATCTAACTGTTAGACTGTGTCATGAAGAAGCGTCCAGAGTAAGTGTGTGTTAACTGAGGCTCATCTAACTGTTAGACTGTGTCATGAAGAAGCGTCCAGAGTAAGTGTGTGTTAACTGTGGCTCATCTAACTGTTAGACTGTGTCATGAAGAAGCGTCCAGAGTAAGTGTGTTGTTAACTGTGGCTCATCTGACTGTTAGACTGTGTCATGAAGAAGCACCATGAGAACTGGTCACATTTCTTGTCGGGGAATTATTAGGTGACAAGATCAGTGGGGCCTTGTTAGTACTGTGCTGTGTGGCAGACTACAACACCTGAATAACTTCTTTAACATTGTTATCTTTAAGTCACTAGTGTACAGTATAACCTTAACACTCAATAAACTGTATTGTGTTTAACAGAGTGTTAGTCATCTAACATCTACCTAGTATTCAGTGTGTCACTTCTTAGGAGTACAGCAAAGTTTCTTCCTAGTCTTACACTTTCCAGTACTCGCATGTACTCAGGGATGTAATCCTGTACTGCATGATATTCAATAATTTCGTATTCTGTCAATTAATCTGTGCCGATGGTACATAGATTTTTGGCGAGACAATGAAAAGTTTAGTGTTGGGTTTTGACATACACAATGTAAACAAACATATTGGTTCACATCTCTCGTGGAGTGTGACCATAACCCAGCATTATAGAAGTCATGACAAACGTCAAGAGAAGGAGGAAAACACTCACTAAAGTTCTCCAGGAGCAAAGCCTCAACACGATACTGTAGGTTAGTTCAGTGTTAAGTTGACAATTCGGATCACTACCTTGCACCTCTCACGTAATAACAGAAGTCATATCACCACAATAATACATTATTCTATTGTTCTGAACACGAAGTACCCAATTACTCTATAATTCTTTCATCAAGTAACAAATGGATAATAATTTTCTCAGATCGTGATGCTTACATTTAAAGTCAAAGATTCACTCGGAGTATCAAACCTTCCAGTTGTTAAACTTGTTCTTCTCCTGCATCAGCGCCGCCTCATACCTAATTACTTTACGATAACACAAGAGTTTTACAGAATGTATTTATAAGACCAAGAGAGAGAGAGAGAGAGAGAGAGAGAGAGAGTTTATTTTGTGATGTAAGAACAAGTGTTTCCTGTTGGCAGGTATAGAAGAAATGAAGGAAGAGTTGAGGAGGCTGCAGGAAGTGCACGAGGAGGAGGTGAACAGCCTTAAGTCTCACATCAACGCCCTTAGCACCCTCATTAACAACAGTAAGTACGTGTAAACTTTGGCTAATGAACTCTTATACGAGACTGTGACACCACTGCCAACAGTTCCAACCAATAAACACCAATAAGTGTCCAGAAGTTGGTAAAGAATGACAGCAGAGGTGTTCATTATTTATAGTAATGGTTGTGTACATTAATGTGTTCTCGTCTGTATAAGATCATTTAGATTCTTAATGAACAAAACTAACATAAAACTAATATAATTACAGGTGTAGAGACTATAAATGAAGTATTAGCAAGCAGGATTGATCACCAGCAGGAGGAGGCCAGCTCGAGCAGGTCACAGATCAACTCTCTCACCACCCAGATGAGATCCATGGAGAGGAAGGTTGAGCTAAACAGTAAGTTGTGCAACTGTGTCATCGTCAGTTATTGTTCATCTCCAAGAAGAACAAACAGTTAGTCTTGTGGAGTCAACCAGTGAAAATTGGCTAAAAATCGTAAAATATCAATATTCTAGCAACAAATCCTCACTGGTGTGTTTGGTCATGACTTTCAAATACCGACGTCTTATTCCCGTATTCCTCTTAGTATTTGATATATAAAAAATCTTCCCCTCTTGCCGGCTCAAAAATACTAATCATATCCATATTTTTGGTTGTAAGATATTGTGACTTTTGTCTATTAATGGTCTAAGGTATACAGTATAGGATAAATGGAATAATAAAAATTGCTTAAGGTTAGGTTTTACAATTAGTATTGCACCGAGAGAACAAAAATCAAAATTTTAGTCAACGTCTGACCGTTTGGTATATTAAGACCCCTCGTACACTGATGGTCATTACTGCCGTAGTCTTGTTCTATTGACCTTTCCGTCGTGTTCTTTGGTTTTTACTGTATTAGCCATTTTCTTCCTTCTGGTATGGAAATGATTCGTCGAGGTCGATAAACATGGTATTGGCACTTATGGGATGGTCTACAGTAAGATGTGCTTCTTGAGGTAACGTCTTCGGGTAGCCGACCAGAGCCGCTTGCCTAGTCAGCTTCCTTACCACGTGGAGCTGGTCACCTATCAGTTGGACCAGTTCGTCTTGGTCCAGGTTTTCAATTTCGACATGGGAGATTACTCGCACCACCAAGTTGTCGTCTTCGTTAATTTCAACCTTGATTGAGACGGCGTTGATGACGTTGACGTCCGACATCTGCCTGGCGTATCCCCATTGGGAGAAGGTGACCACTCATCAGTCTGAAGACGACCTTCATGACCTTTATCCCTGAGGAGTCGATAAACTTCCTCAGGACAAGGAGGTCTAGTTTCTTGTGGGAGGTGCTCTCGGCGGGGTACAGCCGAACCACCTTCACTTGGTCCCAATGCAGTGTCCACGTCGTACCACGGGAGCAGAGAGAGTCTTCACTCGCCGAGGTTCAGGTCCAGAATGTGAGATATTCTGAAAATATAAACATTTGGACAAAGTTAATGTTTATTTACATGCTTGTTTTATATTGTCTAGAAAAGTCTGCAGGGCGTCTAAGGTGTAAACATGATTCCCAAGAGAATCAATGATTGTCCATCGTCGGCCAAGGCTCGAGCTGGTCGCTGGGGCTCACACTGTGCCTGGGTGGGGGCGGGCCTTACTACAACCTGCATGACAATACCGTCTGTATGAGAAGCAGATCTGATACATGTGGTTATAATAATACGTCTGCTAGTAATGTTAAGTCTGCTACTGTTGACCTCCCAGTACATGATCATAACCGTGCTCACACGATTATCGCATTAAACTTACATTAACCTTATAGTGAACCATCGCTGTCAGAAGCATAACATTATCAGTATTAGACTCTAATTATACCGAGTCAACCCACTTCGAGTCGAAAATTCGTCCTTCACCGCACATGACGTCATCTGGCCGGCAGCCGGGCTGGGAGCTCAGTTACCAGCTGGTCGTCATGGTACGAAGGTTAATGATAATGCCAGATAAATGCTAGATGTATATCAAATTACAGACTACATGATAAAAGTTGGATATTTCATCGATTTCCAAAGGATGAAACCTCGCTCGCCAACCTCGGGTGTTTTAGAGTCACGTTATATATTCTAAATATCTTTAATTATTTAAAATGTCATTAATTAACACTAATTACTCAAATGTTTAAACTGTGAACCCAGACCATTAATCAGCTTTTAAAGTAATATAATTTGTATGAAATTTGAACAAAATCCATTGTGTGACCTCTAAGTGCCGTAACGCAAGGTATTAGGTCTGGTGTATTTTTTACGTCATTCGACATTTTTCTTTCTTCTAAAGTGAAAAACTACCTTGAGTAAAGATAGCCTAGTATATTTTTAAGAAAATGTATATAAAGATTATTTACATCTTACGTGCCCACCACAATTGACTTTAAGTAATTATATCAAAGATCAATCATTAATTAACACTAATTACTCGAATATTTAAATTATATTTTGTTGAAAAATCTCAGTATACTGTAGGTCCTCCTGAGTCTGCAGGCTGACTGAGAGAACGTGACCGTACAGGTGCCAACAGGACTGCTTAACTTGGGTGGGATTTACAATGTTTGTTTTATTAATGACGCAACAGTGTGTTTACTGCCAGCCGTGTTATGACAGTCTCAGGTGAGATAAAAGTGTAAGAGCAGTAAAAGTTGTCAATGCTGTTTGGTTTTATTCGACCTGAGACGTGGACTGTCTTTCGCCTCAGGAACATAACATTCCAGCCGTGAACTG
>NW_024720298.1:0-47112 GCF_018991925.1 Homarus americanus
ACTGCTGCCATTAATCACATATAAGGCAATTGTTGCCATTTTTTGTTTTCGCCCCACTGTTGCCATTAATCACATATAAGGCAATTGTTGCCATTTTTTGTTTTCGCCCCACTGCTGCCATTAATCACATATATGGCAATTGTTGTCATTTTTTGTTTTCGTCCCACTGCAGCCATTATTCACATATAAGGCAATTGTTGCCATTTTTTGTTTTCGCCCCACTGCTGCCATTAATCACATATAAGGCAATTGTTGCCATTTTTTGTTTTCGCCCCACTGCTGCCATTAATCACATATAAGGCAATTGTTGCCATTTTTTGTTTTCGTCCCACTGCTGCCATTAATCACATATAAGGCAATTGTTGCCATTTTTTGTTTTCGTCCCACTGCTGCCATTAATCACATATAAGGCAATTGTTGCCATTTTTTGTTTTCGTCCCACTGCTGCCATTAATCACATATAAGGCAATTGTTGCCATTTTTTGTTTTCGTCCCACTGCTGCCATTAATCACATATAAGGCAATTGTTGCCATTTTTTGTTTTCGTCCCACTGCTGCCATTAATCACATATAAGGCAATTGTTGCCATTTTTTGTTTTCGTCCCACTGCTGCCACTAATCACATATAAGGCAATTGTTGCCATTTTTTGTTTTCGCCCCACTGCTGCCATTATTCACATATAAGGCAATTGTTGCCATTTTTTGTTTTCGCCCCACTGCTGCCATTAATCACATATAAGGCAATTGTTGCCATTTTTTGTTTATGCCCCTACCGCGTTATTATTCACATATAAGCAATTGTTGCCATTTGTTGTTTTTCGCCCCACTGCTGCCATTAATCACATATAAGGCAATTGTTGGCATTTTTTGTTTTCGTCCCACTGGTGCCATTATTCACATATAAGGCAATTGTTGCCATTTTTTGTTTTCGCCCCACTGCTGCCATTAATCACATATAAGGCAATTGCTGCCATTTTTTGTTTTTGTCCCACTGCTGCCATTAATCACATATAAGGCAATTGCTGCCATTTTTTGTTTTCGTCCCACTGCTGCCATTAATCACATATAACGCAATTGTTGCCATTTTTTGTTTTCGTCCCTCTGCTGCCATTATTCACATATAAGGCAATTGTTGCCATTTTTTGTTTTCGCCTCACTGCTGCCATTAATCACATATGAGGCAATTGTTGCCATTTTTTGTTTTCGCTCCACTGATGCCATTAATCACATATAAGGCAATTGTTGCCATTTTTTGTTTTCGCCCCACTGCTGCCATTAATGACATATTAGGCAATTGTTGCCATTTTTTGTTTTCGTCCCTCTGCTGCCGTTAATCGCATATAAGACAATTGTTGCCATTTTTTGTTTTCGTCCCTCTGCTGCTATTAATCACATATAAGGCAATTGTTGCCATTTTATGTTTTCGTCCCTCTGCTGCCATTAATCACATATAAGGCAATTGTTGCCATTTTTTGTTTTCGCCTCACTGCACCCATTAATCTCATATAAGGCAATTGTTGCCATTTCTTATTGTCGCCCTCTGCTGCATTAATCACATATAAGGCAATTGCTGCCATTTTTGTTTTCGTCCCTCTGCTGCCATTAATCGCTATTATAAGGCAATTGTTGCCATTTTTGCTTTCGCCCCTTTGCCGCTGCCATTAATCACATCTAACGCAATTGTTGCCATTTTTTGTTTTCGCCCCTCTGCTGCCATTAATCACATATAAGGCAATTGTTGCCATTTTTTGTTGTCGCCCCTCTGCTGCCATTAATCACATATAAGGCAATTGTTGCCATTTTTTGTTTTCGCCCCTCTGCTGCCATTAATCACATATAAGGCAATTGTTGCCATTTTTTGTTTTCGCCCCACTGCTACCATTAATCACATATAAGGCAATTGTTGCCATTTTTTATTGTCGCCCCTCTGCTGCCATTATTCACATATAAGGCAATTGTTGCCATTTTTTGTTTTCGCCCCTCTCCTGCCATTAATCACATATAAGGCAATTTTTGCCATTTTTTGTTTTCGCCCCACTGCTGCCATTATTCACATATAAGGCAATTGTTGCCATTTTTTATTGTTGCCCCTCTGCTGGTCAACCCCTAGGGACTAATGTCCTAAAGTAAAATTTTACCCAATTTTTAATATGTTTTTCCTATGTGTTTCAGGGCCGGATTCAGGAGTGGGCAAAGTGGGCAGCTGCCCAGGGGCCTCCACAATCTGGGGGCCTCCTCATATTACAATATGTTCTAATTTCCTCAATATAACTGCATATGGCTTCTAAATTCTCCAAGGAAGTGTTCAAATTTAAAAATTTTCCCGGGGGGCTTACAGCCCCAGAACTCCCAGATGTTTAGGCTCGCTTCACTCGCCACCCCACCCTCTTGGGTAGTTATAATGAGGGGGGCCTCCACAAAGAGGCTGCCCATGGGCCTCCACAGGTCTAAACCCGGCACTGATGTGTTTTGCTGTGTTTTGAGTGAATTTGACCTTCAAAACTGGCACAAATCACTCGTTTTTTAGTTTCCCCCACCCAAAACCCTGGTTCCCACGGGGGTCCCCCCTTATTGTTGGGGAGGGGGGCGGGGATCATAAGTAAAAAAAATGTATATATATATTTTCGACAGTTTTGAAAGTCAAATTCATTTAACACAGCAAAATACAGAGGACAAATATATTTTTGAGTCGTTAAAAGATTATAGGACGAAAAGTAACATCTACAGAGCTTTACTCCACAGCACAGACACGACATATAGTGGTTCTTTTCTACACGTCCCTCTTATCACTTATCAGGGAAAATACTTTGATCAATACATCCTCTTTTTCTCCCCATAACCTTCATGATCTTAACCGGTTCTCTTCACAAATGTCCAGTAATATTGTATTTGCAGCTTCTGCAGACTGTAATACCATAATTACCGTAAAATATTATGGCGACCATCGTTTTTGTTGTTGTCGCTTGTGGTCCCGTGTTGACGCTTACGTTTCTTTCATTAGACAGTACTCCAGATGGGGAAGCACCTAAATTTGAACAACGTTAAGCTTAGTTGCTTGATACACCTTCTTATAAAGGTCCGTGAACTTCTGTTCCTTATGAACATGCACACTTTTGGTCTCCGTTAATGCTGTTCCAGACATTCTCTTCACTACTTCCTCATATCCACCAAACTTATCACTCTAACTCTACATATGTTTTCAGGGATCAATGTCATTACTGCAGAATTGATAACTATTTAAGGCCTGCAGTGTTTGGTTTGTTGCACTGAAGCTTTCCAAAAAGGTCACTCCAAATTGAAGCACACTGTACAATGACCAATTTTTCCATCTTTTCATTCAAACATTGAGAGGCAAGGATTTCTCTCAGTTGAATAAACTCGTCCGATCAGCCCGAATAAGATACCTAAGTGCAACACAACTCTTTAAAAGGTTAAGACCCTCAGCTTGGCTTCTTTTCACATATTTGTAAAGTACTTGAGAGTATTATCAGAGATGCCGCGATGGAACATCTACTACTAAACAACCTTGTAAAGGATTGCCAACACGGTTTTATGCCGGGGCGCTCCTGCTTAACACAATTGCCCAAGGTATAGGATATTTGTACCCATATTCTGGAACGGGGTGGTAATATCGACAATATATACCGAGATTTTGCCAATGCTTTCGATAGTGTACCTCACGAAAGGCTGAAAATCAAACTGGAAGGGTACGGAATTCGGAGAAATATCCTTGTGTGGATAGAAGACTTTCTACATGACCGCGAGCAGTGTGGTGATTAATGGCACGGAATCATCATCCGTACCTGTCACAAGCGGGGTACCACAGGGCAGTGTATTGGGCCCGCTGTTGTTTGTTTGTTTCATAAATGACATGCCTGACGTTGTACACTCCTCCATACAAATGTTTGCCGATGACGCCAAGTTATTTCGGGAAATCAAGAACCATGCAGACTGTGAAGAGCTGCAGAAGGATCTCTGTGAGCTCCAGGAATAGTCGAAGAAATGGCTACTGAGATTCAATGTCACGAAGTGTAAGAGGATGCACCTGGGGCGTACCAACGGTAAGGAGGCGTATCATGTGTCCCCACGGGATGAAGAATCTGCACTATTTAAAACAATGTGAGAAGGACCTAGGTGTGTATGTTGACAATGAGCTGAATTTCTCGGGTCATTGCGAGACGAAGGTAAATCAGGCAAATAAATTATTAGGTCTTATAAGAAGGTCGTTCAGATATCTAGACGGTCCGTCCCTCGTAACGATCAACAAAAGTGAAGTGCTTCCCCATCTGGAGCACTGTCACCCCATCTGGTCCCCGAGATATGCTAGGGACTGTCAGTTGGTTGAAAATGTTCAAAGGAGGGCCACTAGACTAGTGCCTTCACTTCGGCACCTCAATTACCCTGAGAGATTGGAGCGCCTGAACTTGCCTATCTTATACTACAGACGGGCAAGGGGAGACCTAATTGAGGTGTATAAGCATCTCAAGGGGGCACTACTCAGTCGAGTGTCCTTACTTGGAGCTGGCGGACGCTCGCCCCACAAGGGGTCACAGCTCAAGATTGAAGAAGCAGCAAGTCCAGAAAACTGTGAGGGCAAACTTTTTCGGAGCGAGAGTTGTGAACTCTTGGAACAATCTACCAGAAAATGTTGTGTCGTCACCGAATGCGAGCTCTTTCAAGACCAGACTTGACCAACACTGGAGCAGGTTCAGATGCATTCAGGAGCCGTTGCATGCCCAGTACTTGCCAACAGTGCGTAACAGAGATGTTACCGATCACCCATTACTACACTATGACCACACCATCCATTACTACACCATGACCACACCATCCATAACTAAAACCATGACCACACCATCCATAGCTAAAACCATGACCACACCATCCATTACTACGCCATGACCACACCATCCATTACTACGCCATGACCACACCATCCATAGCTAAAACCACGACCACACCATCCATGACTACACCATGACTACACCATAACCACACCATCCATTACTACACCATGACCACACCATCCATGACCACACCACCCATTACTAAAACCATGACCACACCATCCATTACTACACCATTACTACACCATACATGACTACACCATGACTACACCATAACCACACCATCCATTTACACCATTACTACACCATCCATGACTACACCATGACCAGACCATCCATGACCACACCATCCATTAATAAAACCATGACCACACCATCCATTACTACGCCATGACCACACCATCCATTACTACGCCATGACCACACCATCCATTACTACACCATGACCACACCATCCATAGCTAAAACCATGACCACACCATCCATTACTACGCCATGAACACACCATCCATTACTACGCCATGACCACACCATCCATTACTACGCCATGACCACACCATCCATAGCTAAAACCATGACCACACCATCCATGACTACACCATGACTACACCATCCATTACTACGCCATGACCACACCATCCATGACCACACCATGACCAGACCATCCATGACCACACCATCCATTAATAAAACCATGACCACACCATCCATACTACGCCATGACCACACCATCCACACTACGCCATGACCACACCATCACTACGCCATGACCACACCATCCATTACTACGCCATGACCACACCATCCACTACGCCATGACCACACCATCCATTACTACCATGACCACACCATCCATTACTACGCCATGACCACACCATCCATTACTACGCCATGACCACACCATCCATTACTACGCCATGACCACACCATCCATAGCTAAAACCATGACCACACCATCCATTACTACGCCATGACCACACCATCCATTACTACGCCATGACCACACCATCCATAGCTAAAACCATGACCACACCATCCATTACTACGCCATGACCACACCATCCATTACTACGCCATGACAACACCATCCATTACTACACCATTACTACATCAAGACCAGACCATCCATGACCACACCATCCATAGCTAAAACCATGACCACACCATCCATTACTACGCCATGACCACACCATCCATTACTACACCATGACCAGACCATCCATGACCACACCATCCATTAATAAAACCATGACCACACCATCCATTAATAAAACCATGACCACACCATCCATTACTACGCCATGACCACACCATCCATTACTACGCCATGACCACACCATCCACACTACGCCATGACCACACCATCCATTACTACGCCATGACCACACTATCCATACTAAAACCATGACCACACCATCCATACTACGCCATGACCACACCATCCATGACTACACCATAACCACACCATCCATTACTAAAACCATGACCACACCATCCATAGCTAAAACCATGACCACACCATCCACTACACCATGACCACACCATAACCACACCATCCACACACAGCACCACACCATCCATTACACCCATTACTACACCATAACCACACCATCCATTACTAAAACCATGACCACACCATCCATTACTAAACCATGACCACACCATCCATTAATAAAACCATGACCACACCATCCATGACTACACCATAACTACACCATAACCACACCATCCATACTAAAACCATGACCACACCATCCATAGCCAAAACCATGACCACACCATCCAGACTACACCATAACTACACCATAACCACACCATCCATTACTAAAACCACAACCATCCATGACTACACCATGACAACACCATGACCAGACCATCCATGACCACACCATCCATTAATAAAACCATGACCACACCATCCATGACTACACCATGACCACACCACACTACACCATCCATGACTACACCATGACTACACCATGACCAGACCATCCATGACCACACCATCCATTAATAAAACCATGACCACACCATCCATAGCTAAAACCATGACCACACCATCCATGACTACACCATAATCAGACCATCCATGACCACACCATCCATTAATAAAACCATGACCACACCATCCATTACTAAAACCATGACCACACCATCCATTACTAAAACCATGACCACACCATCCATTACTACACCATTACCATGACCACACCATCCATGACCACACCATCCATTAATAAAACCATGACCACACCATCCATGACTACACCATGACCACACCATCCATTAATAAAACCATGACCACACCATCCATGACTACACCATGACCACACCATCCATTAATAAAACCATGACCACACCATCCATAGCTAAAACCATGACCACACCATCCATGATACACCATAACCTCACCATCCATTACTAAAACCATGACCACACCATCCATGACTACACCATGACCACACCATCCATTAATAAAACCATGACCACACCATCCATAGCTAAAACCATGACCACACCATCCATGACTACACCATAACCTCACCATCCATTACTAAAACCATGACCACACCATCCATTACTACACCATTACTACACCATGACCACACCATCCATGACCACACCATCCATTAATAAAACCATGACCACACTATCCATTAATAAACCAGACCACACCATCCATGACTACACCAAGACCACAAACCATAACCAACCATCCACATTACACCATGACCACCATCCATGACTACACCATCCATGACTACACCATGACCAGACCATCCATGACTACACAATGACTACACCAACCATGACTACACCATGACCAGACCATTCATGACCACACCATCCATTACTAAAACCATGACCACACCATCCATATTACACCATGACCACACCATCCATGACTACACCATGACCACACCATCCATTACTACACCATGACCACACCATCCACATTACACCATGACCACACCATCCATTACTACAATGACCACACCATCCATTACTACACCATGACCACACCATCCATTAGTACACCATGATCAGACCATCTTTCTTCTTTCTGTTAAACCAATGTTTCCAAATTAGTCTAATCTCTCTCTCTCTCTCTCAAACCAGTTTTTCCCCACAATCGGTTAAACTTGTTGAAGTTTTTTCTTAATGATAATCCATTAAGGTTCAAGTTTTTCAGTTCTGAGGTCAAGCGAGGCAGGTAAGGGTAGGTTAAAGGTGAGGGAACTTGTCAAAAACTCACTACTTACAAACACACCTAAATGTAGACCTGACCTACTTAACTCAGGTGTTTGGTATGTATAAGTAAATGTATGTTATTTACTCTTTGGTGTATGATCGATTGGTTCTCTCTGTCTGTCTGTCTATATTTGTCTGTGTCTGTCTGTCTGTATGTATGTATGTATGTATGTATGTATGTATGTATGGAGGTGTGTATGTACCGAAAAACGCAAGCCTATAACACACTCCTTGTAAAGAGACTCGGCAAATTGTCCCTTTCAAAACGCACTCACATGAAAATATACCATAAGCTACTCTTCCAAACACACTCTATACCATAAGCTACTCTTCCAAACACACTCTATACCATAAGCTACTCTTCCAAACACACTCTATACCATAAGCTACTCCTCCAAACACACTCTATACCATAAGCTACTCCTCCAAACACACTCTATACCATAAGCTACTCTTCCAAACACACACTATACCATAAGCTACTCCTCCAAACACACTCTATACCATAAGCTACTCTTCCAAACACACTCTATACCATAAGCTACTCTTCCAAACACACTCTGTTCCTCCCCTGAGTCACGCGTTGTCTTACTGAAAATAAGTATGTCGCTCGACGCACCTGACGCTCTAAGGAGAATTCAACCGGCTTCTCATCTAACCGGATTTTCCTTTTTCTAACCGGTTTTTCTTATCTAACCGGTTTTTCTCATCTAACCGGCTTTTCTTCTTATCTTTCCCGGCTTTTTCTTATCTGTCTAGCTATTTTATTTATCCGTTTTTCTTATCTAACCGGCTTTTACCTTATCTAACCGGTCCTTTTTCTTATATAACCGGCTTTTACCTTATCTAACCGGTCCTTTTTCTTATCTAACCGGCTTTTACCTTATATAACCGGCCCTTGTTCTTATTTAACCGACTTTTCTTGCCACTTCGTTACACAGAGGCTTCAAATTCCTCCCGGATTTTATCGTGACAAGAGCCTTCGTTTCTGCATTTTTACAACGTTGAAATTTCCCTCTAGATTTTAGCTCGTTTTATTAGTTGAATAATTTGAGAATAAACGGTGTTATCTGGAGGTGACAGTGATGGGTTTAGAAAGGCTGCAAGAACTGGAGAAACTATTATTTGGTTTGAGAATTTTGAGTGAAAGAACTGCTTTAGAGGGCCAAAGGAAATTGTTGACAGTAATTTATCTAGTTTGCTGAATTTAAAAAAAAAGGTTTTGATAAGGTAAAATACAGTAAACTAATAGAAGGCTTAGAAAAATAGGTATTATGTAGGAGATATTAGAATGAACGAATTGACGGTCGGAATTTGTTCATAAGATGACAGGTCAATGGGCAAAGAAAACGCTTAAATTCACTATGGTAATGATATTTTAAAATAAATTGGTCCAAAAAGTGTCAAAAATAAGGGTTAAATTTGCTAAAAAAAAGTCACGTGACTGCGAAAAGCTCTGTGATTTGTTGTGACGTCACTGGCTAGAGGGCTATAGTTGTCCAACCTTCTCGGCTGATTGGCCTCAGTAAATAAATATTTTTGGATAATTAATTGTGCTTTACTGTACAATACAATAATAGATATATAAATATTACTAAGCATATAAACTAATTCAATGGATATTTGCTGCCCATACAACAAATTTCATAGTATAAATATTCCAAACAATATGAGTATTATTTTGGTTTTGGTCATCTGGGGAACCTTAAGATGACTTGGTCAGATAAGGTTAGGTTAGGTTAGGATGGGGGGAGGGGTTAGGTTAGGATGGGGGAGGTTAGGATGGGGAGGGTTGGGTGGGATGGAGGGGGGGGGTTGGGATGGGGAGGGTTGGGATGGGATGGGGGAGTGGTTTGGTTAGGTTAGGATGGGGAGGGTTAGGTTAGGATGGGGGGAGGGGTTAGGTTAGGATGGGGGAGGGGTTAGGTTAGGATGGGGGGGAGGGGTTAGGAACATCACATCAACACACTCATTTTCCCTACACAACAAACCTCTCGTTAGCTCCGTGTTTCACCCCCGCCCACCAATTCTGCTGCTCTTAGAACTAACAAAACCAGTTATCTCTCGCCTCTGGGTTAAGCAACAGTATGAAAACAACCCAAACTATACCACACGTGTAGACTCCTGCTGTTTGAGACACACAATATATGTGACGAGATGGTTGTACTCTCCATAACCTGGTGAGTGCCTGCTGTTACACTGCTGTCATTATGTTGACCTAACGTTGTTGTCATCAGTTTATGTTTCAGGGAAGAATTTCATGTTATTAAAATTTTCAGGATTTGCATAAAATCCCCGAAATTTTTATGGATTATCTAAAATCCTCCGTTACACTATAGAGATTATACGAAATCTCTAATTATACAAAGCTTTACCTAACCCAACCCAACCCAACCCAACCCAACCCAACCCAACCCAACCCAACCCAACCTAACTTAACCTAACCTAACCCAACCTAAACCCTAAAGATTAACCACCCAAACACTACCTGGGTTAGATTAGGTTAGGTTCGGTTAGGTTATCGCTAGGCTTTGTTAGGTACTCAGCCATGTTAATATTATTATTATCCACTCTGTATCTGTATTTTTCTGGCTAAATAAACTGTTACAGACAAAGCTTTAAGTTGGGTTAGCGTTAGGTTAGGTTAAATTAGACTAGTTTAGGGTAGTTAATGTTCAAGTGAAATAAGCTGGGTTGGGATTCATCTTTCGATACATTCCCTGTATTACCTTACCATTATACCTGTGTCCACTCTTGATGCTCAACGTGTAAACAATTCCTAGTTTTTATCCTCTCTCTCTCTCTCTCTCTCTCTCTCTCTCTCTCTCTCTCTCTCTCTCTCTCTCTCTCTCTCTCTCTCTCTCTCTCTCTCTCTCTCTCTCTCTCTCTCTCTCTCTCTCTCTCTCTCTCTCTCTCTCTCTCTTCGCCTTTCCTCCAGAGTCTTTATAGGTAGAAAGCACTGAGTCAACACATCAACTGGAAGGTTCTTGAAAACGTGAATCAGAGAGGGGCACTCTAATATGCCAAGGTTACTATTTGATTTGTCGCAGACCTTGCCAGTGAGCATCCGTCGCCGTCTATATGAGGTGTCGTTAGGGGTTGGTATGGCAAATAGGTGTCAGCCAAGGTTACGTGTGTGTGTGTGTGTGTGTGTGTGTGTGTGTGCTAGACCAGCGGGGGATATCAGAGCAGCAGTGGGCCCCAGAAGGATGACACATAGGCCCACCGGCATGTGGACACGCGCCTACCAACCACTGTCCCGGTACCTTGCAGATTAACCTTGGTAGATACAAGGCTACAGGAGTAAACCCTGAAAAAATCTGCCGTAGATTTCCGCATCAGTTAGATACTCGTATGTTTAAAGAGCTCCAGTAAGACCCCAACGGCGAAAGAGGTGACCAACACGGGAACCAAACGACTACACCAGCGGATGAACAGGCTATTAAGGCGAAACCCAACAAACTGTGCTATCGACAGTCCATTGCAACTCTCCCTCTCCCCAGTCGTTGCAACACTTGCACCACTGGACCAGGAAATGGGAGAGCCAAGATGTGTGGTTGCAGCCTGCGTTCCTGCCTCACCACATAAATCAACTCATGCACAGTCATCATCCAGCTCATTGTACTTTTCATCATTAAACCCCTAGACCCCAAAAGTCCTATGGTGATGGACGAGTGGCGACGGGGACAGGCAGAGATGACTGCCGGGAGTCTCTAGTCACAACTCTGCACATGGGCGGCACAGATAAGATGGTCGTTTATGCACTGGGATCTAGACAGCAGTTGCAATCCGGTCCTGTCTGTGAGACTGAGCAGCCTTTTACTGGAGCCACTCTGCTCACCCCACAAGAGGAAGGGGCTAGACAAGGTGCCCTAAACATAGCCTGAAAAAAGACGCCAAAGTTTGCTGCCAACAGACGATCCGTGAATTTTTCTATTCTACTCAAACATTGTATGGCCCAATTACTGATGGCGTGGCCCCCCTTTGTTCATCCGACGGTAACTCCTTAATTAAAGACGAAGAAGGTGATCGTCAACGCTGGAAAAAGCACCACTGATATGGATGTCCTGACTACCCAGCAGGTCCCTCAGCACCCAGAGCTGACCCACTTCAGCTGTCAGCTCTGGGTGCTGGATGAGGTAGCTACTGCCATCAAACTGATGAAAAATAACAAAGCCTCAGGACCTGATGGAATCCCAGCAGAGGTGTATAAAGCAGGAGGACCTCTGCTTACCAGCCGTCTCCACTCTCTCCTGGAGAATATATGGGTATGGGAGAAGGAGGAAATCCCCCAAGATCTTAAAGACTTGACTTGAAATCTGTAGATAAGGATGAGGGGCTAGTGCTTGTTATTGGGTGGGAGGATAAGGGTTTGGGTTGGAAGTACTTGGGGGGTGAAGGGATTAGTTTTAGGATGAGGTAAATGAGTGAAATTTTAAGGCAGTAGGAGAGTAAAGGTATCCAAGCTCAACCAGATATACTGTGTTTTAAAATTCTGGGTTGATCATTTGTACTACTGATTTAAGTTCTAGCTCTCAGGCCTTTGAGTTTTCTTTAGATCATGTTTCGTCATTACAGTAGCCAGTATTTCAAGGAAGAGACGACGACCTCTGGCCAGTTTATTTTTGGAGCTGGCTGAGCATCGTATCTTTTGCTTTAATGAAGATGGGAGGAAAAACAGCAGGGAGGGGTTGGAGAGGCCAAGGATAGTGTCCGTTAGTCAGTCTATTTTGATTTTATTTTTATTATTTTAAGGAATTGAAGCTTTTGTTTAAAATAGGAAACGGTTTTTATTTATTTTTTTATTGTATTGTTTTGAGGTTGTTAGTTGTATCTTGATTTGTTTACTCTCGTTCTGGTGGATCTGAACCATGAGTCTTGTCTTACTCTTCTTTCTAGTTCATTATCGACCGAGTGAGATACAGCTTCTAACACTTCTACTTGTTCCCACGTTCTTTTACCTTTGTTGTATATGTCTACGTTTACTGTCTCCATGTTCGCTCTCCTATGCAATTCTTCGTTTGTTATCCTTTGTTCATATGTGATGTTATTTATAAATCGTAGACATTTATTTTGTATTTTTTGTGGTTTCTTGATTCTTCTGTCATTGAATGCATTGACTGGTACAGGCAGGTAACTTATTATTAATGTATTTATTAGTGCCGAATACAGTTTTAGTTTGTTTTATGTATTCACGTTTTGGAATCTCCTAATTTTTGAAGTTTTGATGCGTAGGTTGTTGTCCTTACGTTAATGGAGCTTTGGTATCAGGTTTTTGTGATCTCGAGTCCTAATATGGGAACTTCACTCGCGTATTACCCCATCAACGATGACTGGGTCGACCTTTTTGTTTGGCAATTTGTATGATTTGAAATTTTTTAATATTTGTTTTAATCTTCCATTTTTTTCATAATCATTTATGTTATTTATGGCATGTGCTGTAGCGTGCCATCATTGCCTCTGACTTCCCAGGGATTATGATTTGTGTGATGTCGTCTGTGAAGATGATAAGTTCGCTATGTTGTGTTGGTTCTGGTAGGTTGCTTGTATATGTGGAGAATAATGTTGGGGACAGGACACCCCCCTGGGGCACTCCACTTTCGAGGTCTAAGGTTGGCCCTATAGATACGTACCAATTTGCAGCTGTGCTCTTCTGTTTCGGAGGCAGTCACACAGGACTCTCTTTTCTGCGGGCAGGTGTAGTTGTAAGAGTTTGTACTTTAGGCCTGAGCGCCACACTTTATCAGGGGCTTTTACTACGTCTCTTATTCCCCATGCTGATTTTCTTTGACAAGGATTTCTGTTATTAAAGCTATTGCAGTTTGGGTTCCTCTCCTCCTGAATCCATTTTTTTTTTTTTTATTTACGGGAATAGCCCGCCCGGGCACAGGTCACCTACCCACTAGGGGGCGAAAAATGAAGAGTAAAAAGATATGGGAAATAGAAGAGAAAAAACTAAATTAATCTATACCACAAAGATGGCGGATAAAAACAGTTTTTAAAGTGAGACAGATTGTATAATTATGGAAACACAGAAGAAGGCAGAACATTCCACAGTTTGGCTGTGTGAGGAAAGAAGGAGGTACTATACGGGTTATTCTAGTGTCACCGACAGCCACAGAGAAACGGTGGGCACCGCGGGCAAGACGTGTGTTACGAGCCCACGGCCTTGCCGGCGGTACACAGGATGCCAAATCCACCGAACATTGCCCGTTAAAGTACCTGTAAAAGAGAGAGAGCGAAGCAGTACTCCAAGTTGTGTATCCAGGAATTCTTGTAGACTTTATTATATCGGTCTGTAGTTGGTTATTTGTTTTGGATCCTTGACTTCTTCGGGATGATCATTTTAGCGCATTTGAGGGCAGTAACCGGCTGATGGGGCTATACTGTGTGTGTGTTTTGGAGTGCCTCTCTCTCTCTCTCTCTCTCTCTCTCTCTCTCTCTTAGTGGTGATAAATTATTATTTTATTTATATTTAACATTACATTTACTGGTACTAGTAGCGAGTCATCTTCTTACACCATTATATTATTTAAAAGCTCATTTGACCTCTTCTTTTGTAGGTGTTTATTAATATTATTACCATCATTATTATTATTATTATTATCATTATTATTATTATTATTATTATTATTATCACTGTCTATGTACAAACTGATTCTATATATTATTAGATGGTGATTATGTCTATCTATCTATCCATCTACCTATCTATCAAGACGTGTAACAACCATTAGGTCATAAGGTGGACCTCAACTCCCAATAAGGTTTCCGCTATAAACTCCATTACACAATTTTCCACATCAAGAACTACTGCTACCTGTCAATGAGTGCGTGTTGGAGATAGTTACCTCCCTCAGTGTTGGGGATAGTTACCTCCCTCAGTGTTGGAGATAGTTACCTCCCTCAGTGTTGGAGATAGTTACCTCCCTCAGTGTTGGAGATAGTTACCTCCCTCAGTGTTGGAGATAGTTACCTTCCTCAGTGTTGGAGATAGTTACCTCCCTCAGTGTTGGAGATAGTTACCTTCCTCAGTGTTGGAGATAGTTACCTCCCTCAGTGTTGGAGATAGTTACCTCCCTCAGTGTTGGGGATAGTTACCTCCCTCAGTGTTGGGGATAGTTACCTCCCTCAGTGTTGGGGATAGTTACCTCCCTCAGTGTTGGGATAGTTACCTCCCTCAGTGTTGGGATGATTACCTCCTCAGTGTTGGGGATAGTTACCTCCTCAGTGTTGGGAATAGTTACCTCCTCAGTGTTGGAATGGTTACCTCCTCTGTGTTGGGGATAGTTACCTCCTCAGTGTTGGAGATAGTTACCTCCCTCTGTGTTGGAGGCCAGATTACCTCCTCAGTGTTGGGGATAGTTACCTCCCTCAGTGTGGTAGGAGATAGTTACCTCCTCTGTGTTGGAGATAGTTACCTCCTCTGTGTTGAGGATAGTTACCTCCCTCAGTGTTGGAGATAAGTTACCTCCCTGGTGATGGAGATAGTTACCTTCCTCGAGTGTTGGAGATAGTTACCTCCTCAGTGTTGGAGATAGTTACCTCCCTCAGTGTTGGGGATAGTGCTCCCTCAGTGTTGGAGACCGTTCCTCCTCAGTGTTGAAATAGTTACCTCCCTCAGTGGAGATGATTGCCTACCTCAGTGTTGGAGACAGTTGCACTCTCAGTGTTGGGTGGTTACCTCCCTCAGTGTTGGAGATAATTACTTCCCTCAGTGTTAGTTTAGGTTAGGTTACGTTATAGTTTGGTTTGGTTAGATTAGGTTTGGTTAGGTTATTGTTAAGTCACCTTAGGCTAAGTTAGGTTAGGTAAGGTTAGGTTATGTTAGGTCACCTTAGGCTAAGTTAGGTTAGGTAAGGTTAGGTTATGTTAGGTCACCTTAGGCTAAGTTAGGTTAGGTAAGGTTAGGTTATGTTAGGTTACCGTAGGCTAAGTTAGGTTAGGTAAGGTTAGGTTATGTTAGGTTACCGTAGGCTAAGTTAGGTTAGGTAAGGTTAGGTTATGTTAGGTTACCGTAGGCTAAGTTAGGTTAGGTAAGGTTAGGTTATGTTAGGTTACCGTAGGCTAAGTTAGGTTAGGTTTGCTTGTGTGAGAAACGTATCCATGAGCGGTGATTCAAACAATTTGTAGTGAAAGTGACGGAAATGTTGTAAGTGTTAACAAGGAAGATAAAACACATACTAAACCCGGTATCAAGTTCCTTATCATCTCTCTCTCTCTCTCTCTCTCTCTCTCTCTCTCTCTCTCTCTCTCTCTCTCTCTCTCTCTCTCTCTCTTCTCCCTCTCTCTCTCTCTCTCTCTCTCTCTCTCTCTCTCTCTCTCTCTCTCTCTCTCTCTCTCTCTCCAGGTTAGGTTAGGTTAATTTTTATCATGTTTGGTATCTCGGTCACATGAGGTATTTCCCGTAACACAAGGTCGTTCAAGGTCCTTATGGTGAATGTCCACTTTCTCATTCACACTGAGACGAACCTAACCTAACCTAAGGTGACCTAACATAACCTAACCTAACCTAAGGTGACCTAACATAACCTAATCTAACCAAACCTAATCTAACATAACCAAACTATAACGTAACTTAACCTAATCTAACCTAACCTCCATACTCCACCACACACACACTCCATACACACACCATCCTCTATACACCTCCACACCACCATACACCTCAGCACACATCCACACACCCTCCACACACCTGCACCTCCATACACCTCCACACACACCTCCACACACCTCCACACACCACCATACACCTCCACACACCTCCACACACCCTCCATACACCTCCACACACCTCCACACACCTCCACACACACCTCCACACACCTCCACACCTCCACCTCCACACACCTCCACACACCTCCACACCTTCCACACCACCATACACCTCTACACACCTCCATACACCTCCACACCACCACCATATACTTCCCACACACCTCCACACACCACCACACACCACCATACACTCCACACACCCTCACACACCTCACACACCTCCATACACCTCCCACACACCTCCATACACCTCCCACACTCCCACACACCACCATCTTCCCACACCCCTCCCACACACACACCATACACCTCCCACACACCACACACACCTCCCCCTCCCCTCCCACCACCCTCCACACACCATACCCACACACCTCCCACACACCACCATACACCTCCCCACTCTATACACACACCTCCACACACCTCCCACACACACCTCCAGACACCTCCATACACCTCCCACACACCACCATACACTCACACACCTCCACACACACCACCACACCCTCCCACACCTCCACACACCTCCACACACCACCACCACACACCCTCCACACACCTCTACACACCTCAACACACCCACCTCCACACACCACCACACACTCCACACCACCACACACCGCCACACCACCACACCTCCACACACCCTCCACACCACCACACACCTCCACACACCTCCACACACCACCACACACCTCCACACTCCACACACCTCCACACACCTCCCACACACCCACCACACACCTCCACACACCACCACACACCACCACACACCACACACCCACACACCACCACACACCAACACACCTCCACACACCACCACCACCACACACCACACACCTCACACCACACCTCCCACACACACCCTCCACACACACTCTTCCCACCCCTCCCAACACACCTCCACACACCTCCACACCCCCCTCACTACCCCTCCACTAGCCCTCCTCCTCACTAGCCCTCCCACAACCCTCACTAGCCCTCCCACACCCCTCACTAGCCTCCACAAGCCTCCCAGCCACACACACCCCTCTAGCCCTCCACACACCTCACTACCCCTCCACTTGCCCTCCCACCCCTCACTAGCCCTCCCCCCCTCCCCACTAGCCCTCCACCCTCCCTCCCCACCCCTCACTAGCCCCTCCACAACCCCTCACACTAGCCCTCAGGCCCCTCACTTCCACTAGCCTCCACACCCCGCACTTGCCTCCCACACCCCTCACTAGCCCTCCACACCCCTCACTAGCCCTCCACACCCCTCCACCCTCCACTAGCCTCCACACCCTCACTAGCCCTCCACACCCCCCACACCCCTCACTAGCCCTCCACCCCTCAGCCCTCCACACCCCCCTCACCAGTAGCCCCCAGCCCCTCACTACCCCTCCACTAGCCCTCCCACCCCACCCCCCTCCACACTCACACTAGCCCCTCCACAGCCCCTCAATAGCCACACCCCTCCCACCCTCAGCCCTCCCACCAGCCCTCCCACCCCCTTCACTCAGCCCTCCACTCAGCCCACACCCCTACTAGCCCCACCAGCCCCCTCCACACCCCTCACTACACCCCTCACTCAGCCCTCCACCCCCCTCACACCCTCACCAGCCCTCCACAACCCGCCCTCCACTAGCCCTCCACACCCCTCACCAGCCCTCCCACAACCCTCACTAGCCCTCCACTAGCCCTCACTAGCCCTCCACTAGGAGATATCCCATGTTCTCTCGCCCGCCGGGCATAGTGTGCACTTTCTCTGACACCTTCCAACACGTCGCTCTGACTTCACCTTCCCAAGTGACCATCGCCCGAACACACTCCAGCCACTATTCCCCACCATAACAAAAACAAACTATAAATTATGATTAAAATATAGGAAAAATGCGATAAATAACTAATTATTATGTTACAGAGAGTTAGTTCAGAATGTAAGGAATCGAACTCGTGTTGAATTTCAATGTCAGGATCACTAGGTATGGGCGTCTCGTTAGGTTTAATGGGATGGGATTATGTAGTTGAGGTGGTAGTTAGTGTTCTGTGTCTGTGTGTGTGTTACCTATAAGTTTGTGTCGAAGTTATGTGTGAATAACAAAAAATATTGATAATAAAAAAAAAAAAAATAATAAAATAATAAATAATAATAATAATAGATGCTTTCTTTCGAATGACTCTTAAAAAAGAACATAGGAAGAATGGAGGAAACTGCATCGGGCCTATTGGGCCATACTGAGCAGTCCAGTTGATACCGAACCCTTATTGCTCATACATCCCCCCAACCTATGTTTGAAGCTATCCAGCGTATTCGAATTAATGGTGATGTTTGGTAACTTGTTCCACTCGTCCACTACTTTATTTCCAAACCAGTGTTTACCTATCTCGCGCCTAAATCTAAATTTGTCTAATTTAAAACCATTGTTACAAGTTCGCTACTGGTTGGAGAGTTTGAGTACCTTTGTAATGTCCCCTTTGTTTAGCCCTGACTTCCATTTATACACCTCTATCATATCGCCCCTCACTCTACGTCTCTCGAGGGAGTGCAAATTAAGATGCTTTAACCTGTCTTTGTACTCAAGGTTCCTAATGCCCGGGATTAGCCTTGTCATTCTCCTCTGAATTCTTTCCAAGGATTCGATATCCATTCTGTAATACAGTGACCAGAATTGAACTGCGTAATCCAAGTGTGGTCTCACAAGCGCAAGATATAGTTTTAGGATGACCTCACTAGTCTTGTAACACTCCTTTGTATCAACCCAAGTACTTTATTAGCCTTGTTTCGAGCAAATACACATTGTTTACTTGGCTTAAGATTCCTACTTATCATTACTCCTAAATCTTTCTCATAGTCGGATTTCTCAATAACATCGTTGTTCGGTATCTGGTTTCCCTGTTTACATCTCCTAGACTAAGTACTTTACATTTGTCCACATTGAATTTCATCTGCCATTTTTCAGACCATTCGATTTTTTTTATATCATCCTGTAGTTTTGCAGAGTCATCATCAGATTTCATTTCACGCCCTATTTTAGTGTCATCAGTAAATTTACTAATGTTGCTGTCTACGCCGATATCTATGCCGTTTATGTATATAATAAATAATAATGGTCCAAGTACTGATCCTTGGGGAACTCCACTAGTGACGTTGCTCCAATCGTATTTGATGCCGTTAATGCTCACTCCCTGTTTCCTATCCTGTAACCACGCCCTAATTCATTTTAGAATATATCCTATAATGCCACGAGCCTCCACTTTTCTTATTAGTCTTTCGTGGGGGACTCTGTCGAAGGCTTTGCTGAAGTCGAAATATACCACATCATAATTGTGCCCCTCGTCCACTGATTCGAAAACAGATGAAAAGAATGTTAATAGATTAGTTAGACATGAACGCCCGCTTGTGAAGCCATGTTGGGAATCAAAGATCTACTTGTGTTTCTCCAGGTGATTTCGAATAGAGTTTGAAATTATTGCTTCCAGTAATTTGCCTACAATTGATATTAGACTGATTGGACGGTAGTTAGAGGATAGTGATCTATCTCCCTTCTTGAAAATCGGTATCACATTCGCTATCCTCCAGAATTCTGGTACTACACCTGTTTTTAAGGACATGTTAAACAACTTTGCTAAGGGCATACTAAGCGCTTCCTTACATTCCTTTAATACTCTGGTAAATATCTCATCGGGACCAGGTGACTAATTAGGCTTTAGTTTGTCTATTTGCTTACTAACATCGTTACTAGTCATTACTATCTCGCTTAATTTATTTTCTTCACTATCTCTGCATACTGTAGAGTCGGTGCCTCGGGTATCATGTTTAAATTTTCGGTGGTGAAAACTGTTGAAAAATATATATCCGTCGTTATCAGTTAGCTCGCCGGTATCTGACTGTATTGGTCCAATCTTTTCTCGTGTTTTAGTTTGATACATTTGATAGAATCCCTTGGGGTTTGACTTCGCCTCCCTTGCTACCTTCAGTTCATTATTCCTCTTTGCTTTTCTTATTTCGATCTTAACCCTACCAGCCAATACCTTATAATAATCTCGGAGGTAAACTTCGCCACTATTTATCCTTCTATGTATAGCCTTCCTTTGTCCAATAATATTCTTTAAATAATTATTTATCCATTTAGGGTCTTTGTTGTTTTATCTGAGTTTTTTGTATGGTATGTTCTGCCTTTGTGCATTAAGTAACTCATTATTTAAATTGTTGTGGAACTCGTCAACCTCAGAGCTCGTGATCAGATCATCCACAACCGTCAGGTCTCCAGGTAAGGTGAGGCCGCCCTCTGTGGGTACATTGTGTGAGGTCACCTCATGTGGGGTCATGTAATTCACCCCCAAACGTGATCCCCCTTCTCTCAACTGCCTCTTCAATCTATCAAAGTTTGCCCTTCTGAAATTTGGGACTTTAGTGGAATTTTCCTTGGGGCTATTCTGAAATTCTAATTGGAATCTTATTTCTTTGTGATTGCTGTTAGCAAGTTCGTTCCCTTCCTCGACATTATTAATGAGGTTTTCTCGGATTGACAGAACTAATTCGAGTTTATTATTACCCCGGGTGGGTTCAGTTATATGTTGGCTTAGGAAACTTCCTGGATTGTTTCAAGAAAATCCTCTGATTCTGAGTTACCTGTAAGGTCAATCCAATCTATTTAGCTAAGTTAAAGTCGCCTACCATGCAGACTTTGCTATGTATGGAAGCCCTGCACATTTCATCCCAATTAAGTCGCTCATTAACTCTATCAAGATTAGGAAGTCTATATATTACTCCTGTGATTAATTTTTCTCCACCATCGATTAATTCTATCCAAATTGTTTCTGTATTCCTCTCAGTTTTTATTTCCTTATTTATTTGACACTTCAGATTATCCCTGACATAGATTGCTACTCGGCCTCCTTTCCTAAACTGCCTATCAGTATGTAATAACCTGTAACCTGCAATTTGGTATTCGACCGGTAACTCACGTGAGTCTAGGTTTATCCATGTTTCTGTGAATGCTATTATATCGATTTTTTCGGTACATACCAACGCCCTGATTTTATCCATTTTGTTTCTCATACTTCTACTGTTTGCGTAGTAGACATTTAAGTTAGTCGTGTTCCGAGTCCTCTCTTTGTCGCATTTAGGTTTTAACTCCCTGCCTAATTTAGTTTTGTCATCATTCCTAACACTATTTCCCTGTAACAATTTACTTGGTTGATGGTTGTGTGTTATATAGATGGTTGATGGTTGTGTTATATAGATGGTTGATGGTTGTGTTATTTAGATGGTTGATGATTATGGTGTGTGACCTGTGGTTATTATTATTATTATTATTATTATTAGTTGCAGTATATTTCTTTATTCAAAGCGACATCAGATGTGTATGTGAGAGAGAGAGAGAGAGAGAGAGAGAGAGAGAGAGAGAGAGAGAGAGAGAGAGAGGCACTTCACAAGGCTGTCTACCACCACCCAGGAAAGCTTGGTAGTAATGATGACATCACCATGACGTCAACACATTTCGTCGTTTCACTAGATGACGTCATAATTTTCACCCACCCCTACCGCCCACCCCCTCCCCACCCCTACACACATGAATACACGTACGCGCACACAAACAAATGAAACACGTACACAGTAAACAAACACAAACGGGTGTACTGATAATAGGAGGTAAACGTACTGTAAAGTTATAGAGGAATGTAGCGTAAAACTGACAGAAAACGGAGACCCAAACGGTGTCTCTGGGTCACAACTTTCATTTCTGGTTAAAATTCCTAACTGGCAACGTTATATATATCAAAGTTGCCATTTATGGTTAATTATTCGATATCTATTAATCTCTTTTTGTTCATTTAAATTATTTTTGTATATAAATATATTCTTGTTGTTCTTTTAAACTGAGTCTGTTGGATTATTGTTATTAGTAATGTAATTTAAGTGGTTTATATATACGATATATTTACTAGTTAGTAACTTTGAGCTGTCACCACCAGCCTCGGTAACACCCCCTCCCAACCCCTCTCGTCCTTTTCTCCCTCTCACTCTCCTCTCTCCCCCCTTAGTCTCCTCCCTCTCTCCTCCCCTCCTTACTTACCCCCATCTTCTCCCTCTCTCCTCTCCCTCCTTTCTACCCACATTTCCTCTCACTCCTTCCTCTATTCACCTTTCATTCCTCCTCTCATTTCCCCCACCCCTCTCCCCCCTCCCCTGCCACCCCTCCCCTTCACAGCTCAGGGGAGGGGTGAGGGCGAAAGTGATGACAGCTGGTGCGGCTCTACACTACAGTTGTTCTTGTTAACAGACAAATTAACACTGAGACTCTACCTTAACTAGATACGTTCACTTAGCACCAATTAGGAGACAAAATTAACACTGAGACTCTACCTTAACTAGATACGTTCACTTAGCACCAATTAGGAGACAAAATTAACACTGAGACTCTACCTTAACTAGATACCTTCACTTAGCACCTCTACCTTAACTAGATACCTTCACTTAGCACCAATGTCTGTGTGTGGGGGTGGGGGGGGGGCAATTAAAATTACAGAAATTAATGACATTGTACAACTCAAGAATCGCAGACACGCATTGACATCAAAATATTAAGAAATAAAATTGCCATATGCACGTATTATCTTATTAATAAATTTTTAACCAATCAAACATGCCCGTGATCCGTGACATGTGACCTTAATTAACCAATCAGAGCCACGCATGATCGGTGATGTGTGGCCTTAATTAACCAATCACAGTCACGCATGATCAGTGACGTGTGGCATTCATTAAGGAACCAATCACGGTCACGCGTCTGAAATGACGTCACGTCCTTGTTAGCCAATACGATATGGATGTTGGGCACAATGATGACGAGTCTAATGCCATGGAGGCGGGGAGGGGAGGGGATGGGGGATGAGGAGGGAGGGAGGCAGGGACGGTAGTGGATACCTATCTAAGGAAGCATTTAAATCACCACTACTACAACCATCACCACTACAACCATCACCACCACCTCAACCATCACCACCACCTCAACCATCACCACCACTACACCTTGTTGACCGGGGTGTCAGGGTCACACTGTTGTGGATCCCCTCTCACATAGGCCTCATAAAACATGACAGAGTTGATGCCCTCGCCAAACTCGCGTCTAACAAAGACACCGTTGAATACAATTTGGGTCTGTCAAAAAGAACCCTTAAAACTGTAATTAGGAAAGAACTTATTGATGAGTTTGACGCAAGTAGACAAGTGCAAACAGGCACTAGTCGATCCATAGGTTACCATGATGAGATGTATCAAGTGAAACATGTATATGGAGCAAGTAACAAGATCACTAGATTACAAGATGTTGTAACCGCTAGACTAAGGTTAGGATATAAGTACCTTTGGCAGTATGTTCCTCAAGCAGATGTAAACAAAACTAAATGTAAAGTGTGTGGCCATACATATGGCCACACACTTGAACACTACGTCCTCGACTGTGTGAAGATAGAACCTTTTAGGGACAGGTCCAAGCACACTGAGTGTGAAATGGCCCAACACTTTATCTCTCATGGCAAGATAGCCTTTATACTCGTATTAAGATGGTATCCACTTATTTGCACTAAGTAGCTATATCAGTTCCCATGTATAGAACCAAACACGCAATGTGCTTGAATACCTCTCACGTAAATGTCAGATTTAATTACACGTCCTATTTTAGTGTCATCAGCAAATTTACTTATGTTACTGTCTATGCCGATATCTATGTCGTTTATGTATATAATAAATAATAATGGTCCAAGTACTGATCCTTGGGGAACTCCACTAGTGACGTTGCTCCAATGCGATTTAGTGCTGTTAATGCTCACTCGCTGTTTCCTGTCCCGTAACCACGCCCTAATCCATTTAAGGATATTTCCTTTGATGCCATGTGCTTCTACCTTTTTAATAGCCTTTCGTGGGGGACTCTGTCGAAGGCTTTGTTAAAGTCGAGATATACCACATCATAATTGTGCCCCTCGTCCACCGATTCGATATTCTGTAACATTCAATGCCATCATATCCTGACCGCGGGGGTTAGTTATACTGACTCTTAAGAACATAAGATAATAAGGAGTCTGCAATAGGCCGGTTGGCCTGTGCATGGCAGCTCCTGTCGAGAGTTACTACCACTCTCTATCATCCATGAATCTATCCAGTCTCCTTTTAAAACTTTCCAGCACTTACTATAAAGTTGCTAAGCTTGTTCCACTCGTCCATCACCCTATTTGTGAACCAGTTCGTTCCTATCTCCCTCCTAAACCTAAACTTATCCAACTTGAATCCGTTGCTCCGAGTCCTATCCTGCTCGGATATTATAAGAACTTTATCTATATCCCCTTTATTGATTCCTTTCACCCACTTAAATACTTCTATCATATCTCCCCGCACTCTTCGTCTTTCTAGGGAATGCAAGTTTAGTTTCTTTAACCTATCCTGATATGGAAGGTTTCTAAGTCCCGGAATCATTTTCGTCATTCTTCGCTGCACCGACTCTAGTGAATTGATGTCCATTCTATAATAAGGGCACCAGAACTGAACAGCATAATCGAGGTGCGGCCTGACTAGCGCAAGATATAATTGCAATATGACCTCCGCACTCTTGTTACTTACACTTCTAGATATAAAACCTAATACTCTGTTTGCTTTATTTCGAACATTAACGCACTGTTTTCTAGGCCGTTGGTCCGGGCTTACAAGTACTCCTAGGTCTCTTTCACAAGTCGACTTATCTAGGTTGATGTTGTTAAGGCTGTATACATTGACAGTATTTGTTCTTCCAATATTAAGTACACTGCACTTGCTGGTGTTGAATATTATTTGCCATTTTTCTGACCACTCCTGCAGTTTATTTAAATCCTCCTGTAGTGCATTTGCATCCTGCCCTGAATGAATCTGCCGCCCTGTTTTGGTGTTATCCGCAAACTTGCTTATGTCACTGCTGATCCCAGTATCAAGATCGTTTATGTAGATTCTGAACAAGAGTGGGCCCAGTACTGGCCCCTGTGAACTCTACTCTGTAATCCTTTTCGGTTAACGCTCACAGGATGAATATGGGGTGCACAATAAACTAGCCACTGTAAGTGGCAAAATTAAATTAAAATAACCACCATCACTACAACCATCACCATCACCACCACTACAACCACCACCCCAATCACCACCGACACTACAACCACCCCCATCACCACCACCATCACCCCTATCACCACCATTACTACAACTACCACCATCACCACCACTACAACCACCCCCATCACCACCATCACCCCTATCACCACCCTTACTACAACCATCACCATCACCACCTTACCACAAACAACCACCATCACCACCCCGACTACAATCACCACCACCATCACCACCAACACCACTACCATCTGTTCTTTCTCCTCTTCCACCTCCTCCTCTTTCTCTGCCACCTCCTAGTACTCACTCCTCTTCCTCCTCCTCTCCCTCTTCTTCCCCTCTTCCTCCTCCTAGTATTATAGGCGTAACGACCTGAGTTCACCTGATCCAACCCCTGGGCCTACCTGATGAACACCATTTCTTGAAACTAGGTCAGCCCACACGCTCTCTCTCCTGTGTGTGTGTGTGTGTGTGTGTGTGTGTGTGTGTGTGTTTCGGATTTACTGGTACGGATTTTTGTTGTTTGTGTACGTAGATAAAATGGATTTAGTTGAAGACAAAAACTTTTTTATATTTATTTAACATAAACAAAAGTAATATTACCTGTCCATAACCTAACCTAACCTAACCTAACCTTAACTAAACCTAACCTAACCTAACCCAACATTAATATCTTGATTACTTTAAACTAATAAACAAACCTCACTACTAATGAGGGTCTATCATAAGTATGTGTGATTACTACTTGAGACTGACATTAAAGTACGGAATGGGGGTCAAGAGGTCAAAGGTCATCTCGGGTCAGTCAGGTCACCTAGGTTCACTGTTAATACGCTTATAATGACCTTGAGTGTCCCCTGAGGAGTCATAGCCGCTGTACAGGTCAGGCAAGGCGGTGACCTAGTTAGACGCCCCCCCCCCCTTCCACACACACCCTAACTCTCACCCCAGGACCACCACCCCCATCCAATTCCCCAGGACTCATCACCCCATCCACCCAGACCACCACCCCATCCACCCCAGGACCATCACCCCATCCACCCCAGGACCATCACCCCAGGACTACCACCCCATCCACCCCAGGACCATCACCCCAGGATCACAATTCCCCAGGACCATCACCCCAGACTACCACCCCATCCATTCCCAGACCACCACCCCATCCACCCCAGGACCATCACCCCATCCACCCCAGGACCATCACCCAGGACTACCACCTCATCCACCCCAGGACTACCACCCCATCCACCCCAGGACCATCACCCCAGGACTACCACCCCAGGACCATCACCCCAGACTACCACCCCATCCACCCCAGGACCACCACCCCATCCACCCCAGGACCATCACCCCATCCACCCCAGACCACCACCCGATCCACCCCAGGACCATCACCCCATCCACCCCAGGACTCCCATCCACCCAGACCATCACCCCATCCACCCCAGACCACCCCATCCACCCCAGGACTACCACCCCATCCACCCCAGATCCATCACCCCATCCACCCCAGGACCACCACCCCATCCACCCCAGTGGTCTCATCACCCCATCCACCCCAGGACCACCCAGGACTACCACCCCATCCACCCAGGACCACCACCCATCCACCCCAGGACCATCACCCCATCCACCCCAGACCATCACCCCATCCACCCCAGGACTACCACCCCAGGACCACCCCATCCAATTTGAGGACCACTCACAGGACCACACCCAGGACTCATCACCCCAGACCACCCCAGACCATCACCCCATCCACCCCAGGACCATCACCCCATCCACCCCAGGACCACCACTCCATCCACCCCAGGACCATCACCCCATCCACCCCAGGACTACCACCCCATCCACACCGGGGAGAGGTGTGGCTGAGAGGATTCGGGAGGTGAGGTCCAGCGGACGTGAAAGAGTGACAAGTAACAAGAGGGTGTGTGTGTCCCCAGGGAGGCGGTACACACACACACACACACACACACACACACACACACACACACACACATACAGGTGATACACTCATTACCAATAATCTTTAAAATAATTTAATATATTGTATTAAATTAACTGTCTTAAGGTAAATGTATTATTATTATTACGAATGAAATTAATTGCCACTAATTTACATATATTTCACACAATGCTAATTACCTAACATGATATTAAGTTACATAACATGAAGTAATAACTCTCTCTCTCGTTAAATAAACACAATAACATGATAACTATAATTTACAATAATAAAGTGTAAAAAAAAGTGAAATAAGTAAACAATAGATCATTAAAACAGACTAACATGGAATAAGTAAATAACAGTAATTAAATATAGAATGAAAACAAACGCAACACAATCTTCATCACTTAAATGGTTTAAATAATTACTATGGTCTGTTTACCCTCGCGTGACGTCATTTCCGTATTGGTGAGCGGCCAATGAGAGGTGAGAAGGCGTGGTAGGGAACGTAGCTGAGTGGATGAGCAACCAACCAATCAGTGAGTCGTGTGGCAACAACTAAGCAATCAGCGTCGTGGTCTAGTGTTGTTGACAGATATGACGTCATAAATCGAGTAGTAGTAGGAGAGAGAGAGAGAGAGAGAGAGAGTGTTCTGAGACAGTCGTGTAACCTGTGCAGCGAGAAAGAGAGAGAGAGAGAGAGAGAGAGAGAGAGGAAGGTCGCCTACCAACCAACCTGCTGAGAAGAGAGTGTGTGTGTACGTCCTCCTCAGCGCTCTGTGTCCGCTAGTGAAAGCTGGACGCCGTTCGCATGTAAGACAGGCTACGGGACCGAGAGAGAACTGAGATCCTGTGTGTGTGTGTAAGAGAGAGAGAGAGAGAGAGTGAGGGGGGGCAGAGGGTAGCGGTGGAAGGCAGTATAAGCGGGGACACTGTACGTGGCAGATGTGACTTTTCGTCCCTCGTAGGCGGGTGTGAGACAGTGATCGTAGTGTTAGTATAAGCGCTCAAGTTAGTGTTTGTGTTGTGTGTTTCTTGTGGGTTAGAAAATTACACCCATTATAATATAACTGACGGGACCTGCCTGTAGCCAGAGACATCGGTACACTAACATGGCGACCTATTGGTAAGTAGTGTACTATCATGTCTTAGAATAGTTGTTAGTGTACTATCATGTCTGAGAATAGTTGTTAGTATACTATCATGTCTTAGAATAGTTGTTAGTGTACTATCATGTCTTAGAATAGTTGTTAGTGTACTATCATGTCTGAGAATAGTTGTTAGTATACTATCATGTCTTAGAATAGTTGTTAGTGTACTATCATGTCTTAGAATAGTTATTAGTATACTATCATGTCTTAGAATAGTTGTTAGTGTACTATCATGTCTTAGAATAGTTATTAGTATACTATCATGTCTTAGAATAGTTGTTAGTGTACTATCATGTCTTAGAATAGTTGTTAGTATACTATCATGTCTTAGAATAGTTATTAGTATACTATCATGTCTTAGAATAGTTGTTAGTATACTATCATGTCTTAGAATAGTTGTTAGTGTACTATCATGTCTTAGAATAGTTGTTAGTATACTATCATGTCTTAGAATAGTTATTAGTATACTATCATGTCTCAGAATAGTTGTTAGTATACTATCATGTCTTAGAATAGTTGTTAGTATACTATCATGTCTTAGAATAGTTGTTAGTATACTATCATGTCTTAGAATAGTTGTTAGTGTACTATCATGTCTTAGAATAGTTGTTAGTATACTATCATCTTAGAATAGTTGTTAGTGTACTATCATGTAGAATAGTTGTTAGTATACTATCATGTCTTAGAATAGTTGTTAGTGTACTATCATGTCTTAGAATAGTTGTTAATTATCTATCATGTCATAGAATAGTTATTGTATACTATCATGTCTTAGAATAGTTATTAGTATCTATCATGTCTTAATAGTTGTTAGTACTATCATGTAATTTGTACTATCATGTCTTAGAATAGTTATTAGTGTACTATCATGTCTTAGAATAGTTGTTAGTATCTATCAATCATGTCTTAGAATAGTTGTTAGTATACTATCATGTCTTAGAATAGTTATTAGTATACTATCATGTCTTAGAATAGTTGTTAGTATACTATCATGTCTTAGAATAGTTGTTAGTATACTATCATGTCTTAGAATAGTTATTAGTATACTATCATGTCTTAGAATAGTTGTTAGTATACTATCATGTCTTAGAATAGTTGTTAGTATGCTATCATGTCTTAAAATAGTTGTTAGTATACTATCATGTCTTAGAATAGTTGTTAGTATACTATCATGTCTTAGAATAGTTGTTAGTATACTATCATGTCTCAGAATAGTTGTTAGTATACTATCATGTCTTAGAATAGTTGTTAGTATACTATCATGTCCCCTTAAGACTTTTAAACCCAAACAAAAATATGATCAGTTGATTCTAAGTGTGGTAGGGAGTGACCAGATGATTCTAAGTGGTAGGGAGTGACCAGATGATTCTAAGTGTGGTAGGGAGTGACCAGATGATTGTAAGTGTGGTAGGGAGTGACCAGATGATTGTAAGTGTGGTAGGAGTGACCAAGTGATTCTAAGTGTGGTAGGGAGTGACCAAATGATTCTAAGTGTGGTAGGGAGTGACCAAATGATTCTAAGTGGTAGGAGTGAATGATTCCTAAGTGTGAGGAGTGACCAGATGATTCTAAGTGGTAGGGAATGACCAGATGATTCTAAGTGTGGTAGGGAGTGACCAAATGATTCTAAGTGGTAGGGAGTGACCAGATGATTCTAAGTGTGGTAAGGAGTGACCAGATGATTCTAAGTGGTAGGGAGTGACCAGATGATTCTAAGTGGTAGGGTGACCAGATGATGATTCTAAGTGTGGTGAGGTGACCAGATGATTGTAAGTGTGGAAGGGAGTGACCAGATGAATCTAAGTGTGGTATGGGAGTGACCAGATGATTCTAAGTGTGGTAGGGGTGACCAAATGATTCTAAGTGTGGTAAGGAGTGACCAAATGATTCTAAGTGTGGTAGGGAATGACCAGATGATTCTAAGTGAGGTGAGGTGACCAGATGATTCTAAGTGTGGTAGGGAGTGACCAGTTGATTTTAAGTGTGGTAGGGTGACCAGTTGATTATAAGTGTGGTAGGGGTGACCAGATGATTTATGTGGTGGGGAGTGACCAGATGATTCTAAGTGTGGTAGGGAGTGACCAGATGATTCTAAGTGTGGTAGGGAGTGACCAGATGATTCTAAATGTGGTAGGGGTGACCAAGTGATTCTAAGTGTGGTAGGGAGTGACCAGATGATTGTAAGTGTGGTAGGGAGTGCAGATGATTCTAAGTGTGGTAGGGAGTGACCAGATGATTGTAGTGTGGTAGGGGTGACCAGATGATTCTAAGTGTGGTAGGGGGTGACCAGTTGATTTTAAGTGTGGTAGGGAGTGACCAGTTGATTATAAGTGTGGTAGGAGTGACCAGATGATTCTAAGTGTGGTAGGGAGTGACCAGATGATTCTAAGTGTGGTAGGGATGACCAGATGATTCTAAATGGTGAGGAGTGACCAGATGATTGTAAGTGTGGTAGGAGTGACCAAGTGATTCTAAGTGTGGTAAGGAGTGACCAAATGATTCTAAGTGTGGTATGGGTGACCAAATGATTCTAAGTGTGGTAGGGAGTGACCAGTTGATTATAAGTGTGGTAGGGAGTGACCAGATGATTGTAAGTGTGGTAGGGAGTGACCAGATGATTCTAAGTGTGGTAGGGAGTGACCAGATGATTCTAAGTGTGGTAGGGTGACCAGATGATTCTAAGTGTGGTAGGGAGTGACCAGATGATTCTAAATGTGGTAGGGAGTGACCAGATGAATCTAGTGTGGTATGGGTGACCAGATGATTCTAAGTGTGGTAGGGAGTGACCAGATGATTCTAAGGAGGTAGGGAGTGACCAGATGATTCTAAGTGGTAGGGAGTGACCAGATGATTCTAAGTGTGTAGGAATGACCAGATGATTCTATGTGGTAGGGAGGACCAGATGATTCTAAGTGTCGTGGGGAGTGACCAGATGATTCTAAGTGTGATAGGGAGTGACCAGATGATTATAAGTGTGGTAGGGAGTGACCAGATGATTCTAAGTGTGGTAGGGAATGACCAGTTGATTCTAAGTGTGGTAGGGAGTGACCAGATGATTCAAAGTGTGATAGGGCGTGACCAGATGATTCTAAGTGTGGTAGGGAGTGACCAGATGATCCTAATTAGGGTAGGGAGTGACCAGTTGATGCTAAGTGTTGTAGGGAGTGACCAGGTGACTCTAAGTGTGGTAGGGAGTGACTAGTTGACTCTAAGTATGGTAGGGAGTGACCAGTTGATTCTAAGTGTGGTAGGGAGTGACCAGATGATTCTAAGTGTTAAAGGTGTTTTATAAACGTGTTTCTAAGTGACCAAGTGATTCTAAGTGTGTTACAAGTGTGACCAAGTGATTCTAACTGTTCAAGAGTCAAATGCTTATTCGCGTGATTCTAGTTGCAGTAGAGGTGGCGAGGTCACGTGGCAACACTGTCATCAAAAGCGATAAAACCAACCTAAACACGAGAGAGAGAGAGAGAGAGAGATACACTACCACGGACGCGTACTTAGAGATGTCCACCACGGCCATGAAGCCACGAACGTCCTTGTACTTGGGAAGGGACCACGGGGGGGGGGGGGGGGGGGGTTAAGGTTTGAGGAGGGGAAGGTTGAGGGGAGGGGTGTTGGGTAGGGATAGTGCCAAAACAGTGCCATTAAATACACACCTCTCTCTTTCTCTCTCTCTCTCTCTCTCTCTCTCTCTCTCTCTCTCTCTCTCTCTCTCTACATCTGCAACCGCTGTTGACCTACATTTACCCAAACCTGTTTTAATTTTGTTTTTAATTCCCAGAAGCGACTGACAGACAAACACCGATGTTTCTATTATTTAAAATATTCTATAGAAATTAAAATTTTTCGATAATTAACCATAAATACACCAACGTTCATATTGTTAATGGTTATGAAAGTGATTAGAGTTTGGATTGTAATATATCTTACTTAATTCGCGTTTATATACAGTATATATAAAGAATTATATTTTTATGACCTATGGGAAATTATTTTATTAATTATAAATACTTGAAATATTTCTTTACTTCTGAGAGAATTTTTTATTCAGATTTATTTATTTATTATTATTATTATTATTTGTATTTTTATTATTATGATTATTATTATTATTATTATTATTATTATTATTATTATTATTATTATTATTGTTATTATTTGACATACATACATACATACATACATACATACATACATACATACATACATACATACATGCTGTACATACATACATACATAATATTATTTGTTTAAACATATTAAGAGAAAGAAGGTATAATAGGAGGTACCTATGTATAACATCCACTGTAATGCGAGTAGATTAATGCCGTGTAGACGAGGGTTTGGCAACACTGATGTAAGGAAACAACTCGTGGCGGGGAGGTGGCATCACTGCATCATGACTTGCAAGTCGAGTTGGCACCATTCTTAAATGTTGGGTGTGGGAGAGAGACGGAGTAAGGGAGTGAGAGTACTGTGGGGGAGTAAGGGAGTGAGAGTACTGTGGAGGTGAGAGCTGTGGGGGTGAGAGGGAGTGAGAGTACTGTGGGAGTGAGAGAGTGAGAGTACTGTGGGGGAGTGAGGGGTGAAATTACTGTGGGGGTGAGGAGGTGAGGTACTGTGGGGGAGTGCAGTGCTGTGGGGTGGAGGGAGTGCGAGAGTGCTGTGGGGTGGGGGGTGGAGTGCTGTGGGGTGAGAGTGAGGTACTGTGGGGTGAGGTTGGGGAGAACTGTCGGGTGAGTGTAAGTGCTGTGGGGGTGGGGGGTGAGGTTCTGTCTCGGGGAGTGGGGAGTGGGAGTGCTGGGGTTGGGAGGTGGGAGTACTTTGTGGGGTGAGGAGGTGAGAGTCTGTGGGGTGGGGAGTGCTGTGGGGTGGTGAGGTACTGTGGGGAATTGAGGTGAGGTACTGTGGGAGGTGAGGTGGGGAGTGCTGTGGGGTGGGGTGGGAGTGCTGTGGGGTGGGGTGCTGTGGAGAGTGAGGTGAGGCACTGGGGTGAGGAATTGAGAGTGCTGTGGGGGGTGAGGAGGGTGAGAGTGCTGTGGGAGGTGAGGTGAGGTGCTGTGGGGTGAGGAGGGTGAGGTGCTGTGTGGGGTGGGGAGGTGGGGAGTGCTGCTGGGGTGGGGAGGTGGGAGTGCTGTGGGGTGGGGTGGGGGTGCTGTGGGGTGGGGAGGGAGAGTGCTGTGGGGTGTGGGGTGTGCTGTGGGGGTGGGGAGAGTGCTGTGGGGAGTGGAAGTGCTGTGGTGGGAGTGCTGTGGGGTGGGGGTGGGGGTGCTGTGGAAGGTTGGGGGGTGGGGTGCTGTGGGGTGGGGAGGTGCTGTGGGGTGGGGGTGCTGTGGGTGGGGTGGGGTGCTGTGGGGTGAGGGAGGGAGAGTACTGTGGGAGGGAGAGTACTGTGGGAGTGAGAGTACTGTGGGAGTGAGGGAGGGATGATAAAAGAATGAAAGAAGGTGACGGAGAGAGAGAGTAAATTATGAAATTCTATTCGTCTCCAAAGATTAGAAAGTTATGGTGAAAGTGACTCCTGACACCACTACCTCCTGGCGAAAGTGACTCCTGACACTACTACCTCCTGGTGAAAGTGACTCCTGACACTACTACCTCCTGGTGAAAGTGTCTCCTGACACTACTACCTTCTGGTGAAAGTGACTCCTGACACTACTACCTCCTAGTGAAAGTGGCTCCTGACACTACTACCTCCTAGTGAAAGTGACTCCTGACACCACTACCTCCTGGTGAAAGTGACTCCTAACACCACTACCTCTTGGTGAAAGTGACTCCTGACACTACTACCTTCTGGTGAAAGTGACTCCTGACACCACTACCTCCTGGTGAAAGTGACTCCAACACCTACCTCCTGGTGAAAGTGACTCCTGACACCACTACCTCCTGGTGAGTGACTCTGACACCACTACCTCCTGGTGAAAGTGACTCCTGACACTACTACCTTCTGGTGAAAGTGACTCCTGACACTACTACCTCCTGGTGAAAGTGGCTCCTGACACTACTACCTCCTGGTGAAAGTGACTCCTGACACCACTACCTCCTGGTGAAAGTGACTCCTGACACTACTACCTCCTAGTGAAAGTGACTCCTGACACTACTACCTCCTAGTGAAAGTGACTCCTGACACCTACCTCCTGAGTGAAAGTGACTCCTGACACTACTACCTCCTAGTGAAAGTGACTCCTGACACTACCTCCTAGTGAAAGTGGCTCCTGACACTACTACACTCCTGGTGAAAGTGACTCCTGACACCACTACCTCCTGGTGAAAGTGACTCCTGACACCACTACCTCCTGGTGAAGTGATTCCTGACACTACCTCCTGGTGAAAGTGACTCCTGACACCACTACCTCTTGGTGAAAGTGACTCCTGACACCACTACCTCCTGGTGAAAGTGACTCCTGACACTCTACCTCCTGGTAGTGACTCCTGACACCACTACCTCCTGAGTGACTCCCGACACCACTACCTCTCCTGGTGACTCCTGACACCACTACCTCCTGGTGAAAGTGACTCCTGACACCACTACCTCCTGGTGAAAGTGACTCCTGACACTACTACCCCTGGTAGTGACTCCTGACACCACTACCTCCTGGTGAAAGTGACCCTGACACCACTACCTCCTGGTGAAAGTGACTCCTGACACCACTACCTCCTGGTAAAGTGACTCCTGACACCACTACCTCCTGGTGAAAGTGACTCCTGACACCACTACCTCCTGGTGAAAGTGACTCCTGGCACCACTACCTCCTGGTGAAAATGACTCCTGACACCACTACCTCCTGGTGAAAGTGACTTTTGACACCACTACCCTCTTGATGAAAGTGACTCCTGATGCCACTACCTCCTGGTGAAAGTGACTTCTGACCCCTACCTCCTGCAAATGTGACTGACATCACTATCTCTTGAAAGTGACTCTGTAACTACTACCTCCTGGCGAAAGTGACTCTGTAACCACTACCTCCTGGCGAAAGTGACTCCTGACACCACTACCTCCTGGTGAAAGTGACTCCTGACACCACTACCTCCTGGTGAGACTCCTGACACCACTACCTCTTGGTGAAAGTGACTCCTGACACTACACCTCCTGGTGAAAGTGACTCCTGACACTACTACCTCCTGGTGAAAGTGACTCTGTAACTACTACCTCCTGGTGAAAGTGACTCCTGACACTACTACCTCCTGTGAAAGTGACTCTGTAACCACTACCTCCTAGCAAGTGACTCCTGACACCACTACCTCCTGGTGAAAGTGACTCCTGACACCACTACCTCCTGGTGAAATGACTCCTGACACCACTACCTCTTGGTGAAAGTGACTCCTGACACTACTACCTCCTGGTGAAAGTGACTCCTGACACTACTACCTCCTGGTGAAAGTGACTCTGTAACTACTACCTCCTGGCGAAAGTGACTCTGTAACCACTACCTCCTGGCGAAATTGACTCTGTAACCACCCTACTCCAGGTGAAGGTGACTCTGACACCGCTACCTCCTGGTAGGTGCAGTAATCGGCACGACAGACTTCAAGTCGGAATACGTAACAGGAAAGGTAAATGAGTGTGTCAGGGAAATCCAAGCTCTGTCTGAGATTGCTAACACAGAGCCACGTGCAGCTTTTGCTGCATTCACCCATGGAGTCAAGCATCGCTGGAACTACCTGAGGCGTACTATCCCTGGTATCGGACCCCTCCTCCACCCTCTGGAAGAAGCTATCAGCGTCACTTTCATTCCCAAATTAGTGAAACATCCTCACTTAACCCCAGCAGAAAGATCACTCCTTGCGCTACCACCGAGACTGGGAGGAATGGGATTGTCCAATCCAGAGGAGATAGCTGGCAACAGGTGAGGTGGATACCAGCGAAGTAAACAAGATTCGACGGTCCATTATGACAGAACGACAGCACTGCCAAAGTGTTAAGTTGAGCAACTGTTGTTGCAGGTACCAGAGAATTTGAAAAAAAAAGTAGTTATAGCGCAGGAGGTGGACGCCTCGAACTGGTTAACTACGTTACCGATAAGGGCAAATGATTTTAGTCTTAATAAACAAAAATTTACAGATGCCATTGCTCTAAGGTACGGTAGGCCAGTAGAAGGTTTGCCCTCCCAATGCGTGTGTGGCTCTTCCTATGACGTTGATCACGCCTTGGTGAGCAAGAAAGGGGGCTTCATATGCGTGAGGCATGCCGAAGTAAGGGATCTCACTGCAAATATGTTGAAGGAAATATGTCTTGATGTCAGGGTAGAACTGACCCTCCTTCCATTGGACGGTGAGAATTTCCAACATGGGACTTCAAACACATCCAACGAAGCCCGTGTTGATGTCAGTGCTCGAGGATTCTGGACGCAGGGACAGCGAGCCTTCTTCGACATCAGGATTTTTTTATCTCATGGCCGCATGACATCGTAACTTAGCTCTCGATGCTGCACACAGGAAGAACGAGAACGACAAGAGAAGGGCATATGGGGAGAGAATTCAAAACGTTGATCAAGGCAGCTTCATTCCTTTAGTGTTCACAACCTCTGGTGGGATGGGACCAAGTGCAAGATGTTTCTACGCCAGACTCGCGGAGGTGATCTCCAGAAGCAGCAGCCCAGAAGTTATGTTACAGCCTGGATGAGATGTGGACTGTCTTCTCTCCTTAGGTCTGCTTTGCTCTGCTCAAGGGAACGAGAGCTTCTGCCCCCAAAGCCGACAACAGTTGCAGATATTGACTATGAGGCTACAGTCACTGAATGCCGCATAGATCTGAGGCTCAACTAATTCAACACAGCCAGGATAGCTACTTATGTATTAGGATATTTAATATTAAGGTAATAAAATGGCGGCGAAGGTGTGGCTATTGGAGGCTGGAGGCCATTAAAAAAGTAGTAGTGTGTGTGTGTGTGTGTGTGTGTGTGTGTGTGTGTGTGTGTGTGTGTGTGTGTGTGTGTGTGTGTGTGTGTGTGTGTCTGTGTGTTCACATAAAACACGACACTCACTAACAAATTAACCTGAGAAAGATGTCACTCACTATACAATTAAAATAAAATCTAACTTGGTACAAAGTGTTATCACTCATACAGCCGATAACTTTCACTCTAGTTCTCTAGTTTTTCTTCACTCTCTCCTTTATTCACTCAAATACTTTCACATATATCAAATTAAGTTAGTTTCCAGACAATTTCTCAACTGACTGAGGAATTTATGATTTGTCCAAATCAGACCAAATGTCGTAATTGTGGTTTTATTTTCCGCATTATAAGAAATTATCTCCATACATTACTCAGGGAAGAAACTCTCTGGGAGTGAAAGGAAGTAAAGTCCAGATTATTGTGGTGTACAACAACAACTAACAACAACAACAACAATAATAATAATAATAATGATAATAATAATAATAATAATAATAATAATAATAATAACAATAACAATAATAATAATAATAATAATATATAATAATAATAACAATAATAATAACAATAATAATAATAATAACAATAATAATAATAATAATAATAATAATAATAATAATATACACTACACACAATTCGTTCAAATATTAGAGGTAATGTTTTAGTTTTTTACCAAAGTGACTGAACCTTGATATTACTGAGAGAAAGTGTTACTGCGGGCACACCACCACCTACGCAACCTACAACCCTCCTGCGCCTACTACAACCAATCTGCGCACACCTACAACCCACCTGTTCCTACTACAGCCCACCTACGCCTCCTACAACCCATCTGCGCACACCTACAACTCACCTGTGCCTACTACAACCCTCCTGCGCCTACTACAGCCCACCTACGCCTCCTACACCCATCTGCTTGCACCTACAACCCACTGTACCCATTCCAGCCCTCCTGCGCCTACAACATCCCACGCACCTACAACCACCTGCACCTACTACAACCCACCTGTCCTCCTATAACCCACCTGTACCTCCTACAACCCACCTGTATCTCCTACAACCACTGCCTACTACCACCCTGTACCTCCTACAACCCACCTGCACCTTTGCAACCCCACCTGCACCTACTACAACCCACCTGTGCCTACTACAACCCACCTGTGCCTACTACAGCCCACCTGTGCCTCCTGACCCACCTGTACCTCCCAACAACCTGTATCTCTCCACCACCCCCTGCCTCCTACAGCCACCTGTGCCTCCTACAACCCACCTGTATCTCCTGACCCACCTGTGCCTACTACAACCACCTGCCTCACTACAACCCACCTGTACCTACTACAACCACTGCCTCTACCCACCTGTACCTACTACAACCCCACCTGTACCTCCTACAACCCACCTGTACCTACTACAACCCACCTGTACCTACTACAACCCACCTGTACCTACTACAACCCACCTGTACCTCCTAACCCACCTGTACCTACTACACCCCACCTGTACCTCTACAACCCACCTGTGCCTCCCTACAACCCCTCTCCTCCCCCCCCCCACCTTGGTCCCCGTCAACCACCTCAGTGACCTCCAAACCTCCAGTGAGGCCAGGAAGATAAATCAGGGGGAGAGGAGGGCAGGGAGGATAAGAAGGGGTCAGGGAAGAAACCTCGACCTTCAAGCAGTGACCACGCCGGAGGTGTGTCTGGCCTCCACAGTCCGGAAGTCGACCTCTCTCCTCCTACCTTCACCTCCATCCTGTTGGTATCCTCCCCCCCTCTCCCTCCCTTCTGTGTGTACTCTACTTTCTCCTCCCTACCCTTCTCCCCTCCTCCCTACCCTTCTCCCCCTCCCTCCCTACCCCTCCCCCCTCCCTACCCTTCTTCTCCCCTCCCTACCCTTCTTCTCCCCCTCCCCTACCTTCTTCTCCCCCTCCCTACCCTTCTCCCCCCCCCTCCCCTACCCCTTCTTCTCCCCTCCCTCTACACACTACCTTCTTCCCCTCCCCTCCCTTTGTCCTTCTTCTCCCCCTCCCCTCTGTGCCTTCTTCTCCCCTCCCCTCTGTCCTTCTTCCTCCCCTCTGACACACTTCTTCTCTCCTCCCCTCTGTGCCTTCTTCTCCCCTCTCTGACAGTGCCTCCTCCCTCTACACAGTGCCTCCTCTCTCCCTTCTTCTCCTCCTCTGACACAGTGCCTTCTTCTCTCCTCCCTCTTTGACAGTGCTTCTCTCCTCCTCTGACACAGTGCCTACTTCTCTCCTCCCTCTGACTTTGTGCCTCTTCTCTCCCCTCTGACTTTGTGCCTTCTTCTCCCCTCCCTCTGACAGTACTTCTTCTCTCCTCCCTCTGGCTTTGTGCCTTCTTCTCTCCTCCCTCTGACATGCCTTCTTCCCCCTCCCTCTGTGCCTTCTTCTCCCTCCCTCTGTGCCTTCTTCTCTCTCCTCCTTTGTGCCTTCTTCTCTCCTCCCTCTTCTCTCCACCCCTCTTGTGCCTTCTTCTCTCTCCCTCTGTGCCTTCCTCCCTCTGACTTTGTGCCTTCTTCTCCCCTCCCCTCTGACACATTACTTCTCTCCTCCTCTGACCTGTGCCTTCTTCTCTCCTCCCTCTGCACGTATTTGTTCTCCTCACTCTGATTGTGCTGCCTTCTTCTCTCCTCCCTCTGACACAATGCCTTCTTCTCTCCTCCCCTCTTCCAGTGCCTTCTTCTCTCCCACCCCTCTGACACGTGCCTTCTCTCCTCCCTCTGACTTTGTGCCTTCTTCACCTCTCTGCCTACTTCTCCCTCCCCCACAGTACCTTCTTCTCCCCTCCCTCTGACTTTGTGCCTTCTTCTCCTCCCCTCTGTGCCTTCTTCTCCCCTCCCCTCTGTTTGTGCCTTCTTCTCCTCTCTGTGCCTCTTCTCCCCTCCCCTCTGACACAGTGCCTTCTTCTCTCTCCCTCTGACACATGCCTTCTCTCTCCTCCTCTGACACAGTGCCTTCTTCTCCCCTCACAGTGCCTTCTCCTCCTCTGACACATCTTTCTCTCCCTCTGACACAGTGCCTTCTTCTCCCTCCCTCTGACACAGTGCCTTCTTCTCTCTCCCCTCTGACATTGTTTCTTCTCCCCTCCCTCTGACATGCCTTCTTCTCCCTCCCTCTGACACTGTGCCTTCTTCTCCTCCCTCTATTCAGTACCTTCTTCTCTCTCCCTCCCTCTGTGCCTTCTTCTCTCCCTTTGTGCCTTCTTCTCTCACCCCTCTGGCCTTCTTCTCCCCTCCCTCTGTTTGTGCCTTCTTCTCCCCTCCCCTCCTTTGTGCCTTCTTCTCCCCCTCTAACATGCCTTCTTCTCCCCTCCCCTCTGGCCTTCTTCTCTCCTCCCTCTGTGTGCCTTCTTCTCCCCTCCCTCTGACAGTGCCTTCTTCTCTCCTCCCCTCTGACACAGTGCCTTCTCCCTCCCCTCTGACACAGTGCTTCTTCACCCTCCTCGACTCTGTGAGCTTCTTCTCCTCCTCTGACACAGTGCCTTCTTCTCTCCTCCCTCTGACACAGTGCCTTCTTCTCCTCCCCTCTGACACAGTCTTCTTCTCCCCTCCCCTCTGACACAATGCCTTCTTCTCCCCTCCCTCTGACACAGTGCCTTCTTCTCTCCTCCCTCTGACACATGTCTTCTCCCCTCCCCTCTGACTTGTGCTTCTTCCCCCCTCCCTCTGACACAGTGCCTTCTTCTCCCCTCCCCACATTGCCTTCTTCTCCCCTCCCCTCTGACTTTGTGCCTTCTTCTCCCCTCCCTTTTGTGCCTTCTTCTCTCCCCCCCCTCTTTGTGCCTTCTTCTCCCCCTCCCCTCTGTGCCTTCTTCTCCCCTCCCTCTGACTTGTGCCTTCTTCTCTCCTCCTCCTTTGTGCCTTCTTCTCCCTCCCCTCTGTTACAGTGCTTCTTCCTCTCTGACACAGTTCTTCTTCTCCTCCTCTGACACAGTATTCTTCTCTCCTCCTCTGACACAGTGCCTTCTTCTCCCTCCCTCTGACACAGTGCCTTCTTCTCTCCCTCCCCTCTGACACAGTGCCTTCTTCTCCTCCCCTCTGACACAGTACCTTCTTCTCCCCTCCCTCTGACACAGTCCTTCTTCTCTCCTCCCCTCTGACACAATGCCTTCTTCTCCCCTCCCTCTGACACAGTGCCTTCTTCTCCCCTCCCTCTGACACAGTGCCTTCTTCTCCCCTCCCCTCTGACTTTGTGCCTTCTTCTCCCCTCCCTCTGACACAGTACCTTCTTCTCCTCCCTCTGACACAGTGCCTTCTCTCTCTCTGACATGCCTTCTTCTCTCTGACACAGTGTGCTTTTCTCCCCTCTTTGGTGCCTTCTTCCCCTCCTCTGACACAGTGCCTTCTTCTCTCCTCCCTCTGACACAGTGCCTTCTTCTCCCCTCCCCTCTGACACAGTGCCTTCTTCTCTCCCTCCCCTCTGTTTGTGCCTTCTTCTCCTCCCTCTGACTTGTGCCTTCTTCTCTCCTCCCCTCTGTTTGTGCCTTCTTCTCCCCTTCTTCTCCCCTCCCTCTATTTGTGCCTTCTTCTCTCCTCCCCTCTGTGCCTTCTTCTCCCCTCCCCTCTGTTGCTTCCTCTCCTCCCTCTGACTTTGTGCCTTCTTCTCTCCTCCCCTCTGACACAGTGCCTTCTTCTCTCCTCCTCTGTGCCTTCTTCTCCTCCCTCTGACACAGTGTGTTCTTCTTCTTCTCCTCCCTCTGACACAGTGCCTTCTTCTCCTCTCCCCTCTGACACAGTGCCTTCTTCTCCCCTCCCCTCTGACACAGTGCCTTCTTCTCCCTCCTCTGACTTAGTGCCTTCTTCTCCCCTCCCCTCTGACTTTGGCCTTCTTCTCCTCCCCTCTGACACAATGCCTTCTTCTCCTCCCCTCTGACTTTGTGCCTTCTTCTCCCCTCTGACTTTGTCCTTCTTCTCTCCTCCCCTCCCCTTTGTGCCTTCTTCTCCCCTCCCTCTGACTTGTGCCTTCTTCTCCCCCTCTGACAATGCCTTCTTCTCCCTCCCCTCTGTGCCTTCTTCTCCCTCCCTCTGACTTTGTGCCTTCTTCTCCCTCCCTCTGTGCCTTCTTCTCCCCTCCCTCTGACACAGTGCCTTCTTCTCTCCCTCTCAGCACAGTGCCTTCTCTCTCCTCTGACACAGTCCTTCTTCTCCTCCTCTGACACAGTGCCTTCTTCTCCCCTCCCTCTGACACAGTGCCTTCTTCTCCCCTCCCCTCTGACTTTGTGCCTTCTTCTCTCTCCCTCCCACTTGTGCCTTCTTCTCCCCCTCCCTCTGACTTTGTGCCTTCTCCTCCCTCTGACACATGCCTTCTCTCCCCTCCCCTCTGTCTTCTTCTCCCCTCCCTCTGACTTTGTGCCTTCTTCTCCCTCCCTCTGTTTGTGCCTCTTCTCCCCTCCTCTATGCCTTCTTCTCTCCTCCCTCTGACACAGTGCCTTCTTCTCCCCTCCCTCTGTTGTGCCTTCTTCCCTCCCCTCTGACTTTGTGCCTTCTTCTCCCTCTGACTTTGTGCCTTCTTCTCTCCTCCCCTCTGACACAGTGCCTTCTTCTCCTCCTCTGACACAGTGTCTTCCCTCCTCCTGTGCCTGTGTTCTCTCCTCCTCTGACACAGTGCCTTCTTCCCTCCTCTCACACAGTGCCTTCTTCTCCTCCCTCTGACATTGTCCTTCTTCTCCCCTCCCTCTGACATTGTGCCTTCTTCTCTCCTCCCTCTGTTTGCCTTCTTCTCCCTCCCTCTGTGCCTTCTTCTCTCCTCCCCTCTGACACAATGCCTTCTTCTCCCCTCCCCTCTGACTTTGGCCTTCTTCTCCCTCCCCTCTTGTGCCTTCTTCTCTCCTCCCCTCTGACACAGTGCCTTCTTCTCCCCTCCCCTCTGACACATGCCTTCTTCTCCCCTCCCCTCTGACACATGCCTTCTTCTCTCCCCTCTGACTTCTTCTCCCTCTGACAGTGCCTTCTTCTCCTCCCTCTGACACAGTGCCTTCTTCTCTCCTCCCTCTGACAGTGCCTTCTCCCTCCTCTCAGCTTCCCTCCTCTGACTTTGATGCCTTCTTCTCCTCCCCCCCTCTGACACAGTGCCTTCTTCTCTCCTCCCTCTGACTTGTGCCTTCTTCTCTCCTCCTAAGTGCCTTCTTCTCTCCTCCCTCTGACACATGCCTTCTTCTCCCCTCCCCTCTGACTTTGTGCCTTCTTCTCTCCTCCCCTCTGACTTTGTGCCTTCTTCTCCTCTCAGCTTCTTCTCTCCTCTCCCCTCTATTTGTGCCTTCTCTCCTCCCCTCCCCTTTGTGCCTTCTTCTCCCCTCCCCTCTGACACCTTCTTCTCCCCTCCCTCTGACTTTGTGCCTTCTTCCCCCCTCCCCTCTCTGACTTTGTGTCTTCTCTCCTCCCTCTGACAGTGCCTTCTTCCTCCTCCCCTCTGACACAGTGTGTCTCCCTCCCTCTGACACAGTGCCTCTTCTCACTCCTCTGATGCCTTCTTCTCTCTCCCCTCTGACACAGTGCCTTCTTCTCTCCTCCCCTCTGACACCAGTGCCTTCTTCTCCTCCTCCCCTCTGACACAGTGCCTTCTTCTCTCCTCCCTCCTCACAGTCTTCTTCTCTCCCTCCCAGCTTTGTCTTCTTCTCTCTCCCTCTGACACAGTACTTCTTCTCCCTCTCCTTCTTCTCTCCTCCCCTCTGACTTTGTGCCTTCTTCTCCCTCCCCTCTGTTTGTGCCTTCTTCTCTCCCCTCTGACACCTTCTTCTCCTCTCTGTGCCTTCTTCTCTCCCTCCCCTCTGACACAGCCTTCTTCTCTCCTCCCTCTGACACAGTGCCTTCTTCTCTCCTCCCCTCTGACTTTGTGCCTTCTTCTCTCCTCCCTCTGTTGTGCCTTCTTCTCTCTCCTCTGACACAGTGCCTTCTTCTCTCCTCCCTCTGACACAGTGCCTTCTTCTCTCCTCCCTCTGACACAGTGCACTTCTTCTCTCCTCCCCCTCTGACACAGTGCCTTCTTCTCTCCTCCCTCTGACACAGTGCCTTCTTCTCCCTCCCCTCTGACACAGTGCCTTCTTCCTCCCCTCTGACTTTGTGCCTTCTTCTCTCCTCCCTCTGACTTTGTGCCTTCTCTCTCCTCCCCTCTGTTTGTGCCTTCTTCTCTCCTCCCTCTGACACTGCCTTCTTCTCCTCCCCTCTGACCTTCTTCTCTCCCTCCCCTCTGACACACCTTCTTCTCCCCTCCCTCTGTTTGTGCCTTCTTCTCTCCTCCCTCTGACAGTGCCTTCTTCTCTCTCCCCCTCTGACACATGCCTTCTCTCCCTCCCCTCTGTGCCTTCTTCTCTCTCCCCTCTGTGCCTTCTTCTCTCCTCCCCTCTGACACCACTGCCTTCTTCTCCTCCTCCTCTGACACAGTGCCTTCTTCTCCCCTCCCCTCTGACACAGTACCTTCTTCTCCTCCCCTCCCCAACAAGTGCCTTCTTCTCTCCTCCCCTCTGACACAGTGCCTTCTTCTCCCCTCCCCTCTGACACAATGCCTTCTCTCTCCTCCCCCTCACTTTAGTGCCTTCTTCTCCTCCCTCCCCTTCTTCTCCTCCTCTGTTTGAGCCCACCTTCTTCTCTCCTCTGACACAGTATTCTTCTCCCCTCCCCTCTGACAGTGCCTTCTTCTCCCTCCTCTGACACCTTCTCTCCTCCCCTCTGTGCCTTCTTCTCCCTCTACACATGCCTTCTCTCCCTCTGTGCCTTCTTCTCCCCTCCCCTCTGACACAGTGCCTTCTTCTCTCCTCCTCTGACACAGTGCCTTCTCTCTCCCTCTGACACAGTGCCTTCTCCTCCCTCTGACCCTGTGCCTTCTTCTCCCTCCCCTCTGACACAGTGCCTTCTTCTCTCCTCCCCTCTGACACAGTACCTTCTTCTCCCCTCCCCTCTGACACAGCCTTCTTCTCTCCTCCCCTCTGACTTTGTGCCTTCTTCTCCTCCCTCTGACAAGTACCTTCTTCTCCCTCCCTCTGACTTGTGCCTTCTTCTCTCCCCTCCCCTCTGACATGTCCTTCTTCTCTCCTCCTCTGACTTTAGTGCCTTCTTCTCTCCTCCCTCTATTCTCACCTCCCCTCTGTTTGTGCCTTCTTCTCTCTCCCCTCTTTGTGCCTTCTTCTCTCCTCTGACTTTGTGCCTTCTTCTCTCTCCCTCTGACACAGTGCCTTCTTCTCTCCCTCCTCTGACAGTGCCTTCTTCCCCTCCCTCTGACACAGTGCCCACTTCTCTCCTCCTCTGACACAGTGCCTTCCTTTCCTCCACTCTGACACAGTGCCTTCTTCTCCCTCCCTCTGACACAGTACCTTCTTCTCCCCTCCCTCTGACTTTCCTTCTTCTCCCCTCCCTCTGACAACTCACTTCCTCCTCTCTGACACAGTACCTACTTCTCCCCTCCCCTCTGACAGTACCTTCTTCTCCCTCCCCTCTGACAGTGCCTTCTTCTCCCCTCTGTTGTGCCTACTTCTCCCCTCCCTCTGCATTTCTTCTCCCCTCCCTCTGACATTACCTTCTTCTCCCTCTGACACAGTGCCTTCTTCTCTCCCTCTGACACTGCCTTCTTCTCCCTCCCTCTGTTTGTGCCTCTTCTCCCCTCCCTCTGACACAGTGCCTTCTTCCCTCCCCTCTGACACAGTGTTCTTCTCCCCTGCCCCTCTGGACACAGTGCTTCTTCACCCTCCTCTGACACAGTGCATTCTTCACCTCCCTCTGACACAGTGCCTCTTCTCCTCACTGACACAGTACCTTCTTCTCCTCCCTCTGACACAGTCCTTCCCCCCTCCCTCTGACACAGTACCTTCTTCTCCCCCCCCCTCTGACACAGTGCCTTCTTCCCCCCCTCTGACTTTGTGCCTTCTTCTCCCTCCCCTCTAAACACATACCTTCTTCTCCCCTCCCCCTCTGACTTTGTGCCTTCTCCCCTCCCCTCTGTTTGTGCCTTCTTCTCCCTCCTTTGTGCCTTCCTCCCTCCCTCTGTGCCTACTTCTCCCTCCCTGTGCCTCTTCTCCCCTCCCTCTGACACATTGCCTTTGCTTCTCCCCCTCTGACAATTGCTTCACCTCCCTCTGGGCAGTGCTCCCCAGCAATGTGGCTA
>NW_024720299.1:0-12647 GCF_018991925.1 Homarus americanus
TTCTGTGTGGGTGTTTTACATGTTCCTATGTAGGTGTTCTGTTTCTGTGTAGGGTGTTTTCTGTGTGGGGTGTTTCCACAACCGTTTCCTGTATGGGTATTTCTGTGTACGGTGTTTCTGTAGGTGTTTCTGTATTTCCTGTGTGATTGTTTCTGTTTCTGTGTGGGTGTTTTTATGGTGTCCTGTGTGGGTGTTTCTGTGTTTCTGTGTAGGTGTTTCTGTGTGGGTGTTCCTGTGTTCCTATTTATTTCTGTTTGTGTGTTTTGTATTTCCTGTGTGGGTGTTTCCTGTGTTTTCTATTAGTAATTGTTTCTGTGTAGTGTTTCTGTATTTCCTGTGTAATTGTTTGTTTCTGGGTGTTTCTGTGTTCCTGTGTGGGTGTTTCTGTGTTCCTGTGTGGTGTTTCTGTCTTGGTGTTTCCTGTGCTGATTGTTTCTGTTTCTGTGTGGGGTGTTTCTGTGCTTCCTGTGTGGGTGTTTCTGTGGGTGTTTCTGGGGTGTTTGTGTTTCCTGTGTGATTGTTTGTTTCTGTAGAGTCTTTCTGTGTTCCCTGTGTGGGTGTTTCTGTGTTTCTGTGTAGGTGTTTCTCCCTGTAGGTGTTTCCTGTGTTCCTGTGTGATTGTTTCTGTTTCCTGTGTAGGTGTTCCTGTGTTTCCCTGTGTGGGTGTTTCTGTATTTCCTGTGTGGGGTGTTTCTGTGTGGGTGTTTCTGTGTTCCTGTGTGGAGTGTGTTTCCTGTTTCTGTGTGGGTGTTTCTGTGTTTCTGTGGGTGTTTCTGTATTTCTGTGTGGGTGTTTTCTGTGTAGGTGTTTCTGTGTTCCTGTGTAATTGTTTCTGTTTCTGTGTGGGTGTTTCTGTGTTCCTGTGTAGGTGTTTCTGTGTTTCTGTGTGGGTGTTTCTGTGTGGGTGTTTCTGTGTTTCCTGTATGGATGTGTTTCTGTTTCTGTGTGGGTGTTTCTGCTGCTGTTTCTCCATGGGTGTTTCTGTGTTCCTGTGTGGGTGTTTTCTGTGGGTGTTTCTGTGGGTGTTTCTGTGTGGGTGTTCTGTGTGGGTGTTTCTGTGTTCCTGTGTAGGTGTTTCTGTGTTCCTGTGTGGGTGTTTCTGTGTGGGTGTTTCCCTTGAGTGTTTCTGTGTTCCTGTGTGGGTGTTTCTGTGTAGGTGTGTTTCTGTGTGTTCCTGTGTGGGTGTTTCTGTGTTCCTGTGTAGGTGTTTCTGTGTGGGTGTTTCTGTGTTCCTGTGTGGGTGTTTCTGTGTGGGTGTTTCTGTGGTTTCTGTATGGATGTTTCTGTTTCTGTGTAGGTGTTTCTGTGTTTCTCTGTAGGTGTTTGCTGTGTTCCTGTGTGGTGTTTCTGTTTCTGTGTAGGTGTTTCTGTGTTTCTCTGTAGGTGTTTCTGTGTTCCTGTGTAGGTGTTTCTGTGTTTATAATGTGTTTCTGTGTGGGTATTTCTGTGTTCCTGTGTGTTTCTGTTCCTGTGTAGGTGTTTCTGTGGGTGTTTCTGTATTCCTGTGTGATTTATTTCTATTCCTGTGTTTCTGTGTTGTTCCTGTACATGCATTTCATATCCTGTGTGGGTGTTCCTGTGTAGGTGTTTCTGTGTTCCTGTGGGAGTGTTTCTGTGTTCCTGTGTAGAGTGTGTTTCTGTGTTTCCTGTGTAGGTGTTTCTGTGTTTCTGTGGAGTGTTTTACCTGCTGTTTCCTGTGGGTGTTTCTGTGTTCCTGTGTGGGTGTTTCTGTGTTTCTGTGTTCCTGTGTGGAGTGTTTCATGTGTTTCTCTGTGCTGGGTGTTTCTGTGTTTTCTGTGTGTGCGTGTTTCTGTGTTCCTGTGTGATTGTTTCACCCTTTCTCTGTGGGTGTTTCTGTGTTTCTGTGTAGGTGTTTCTGTGTGGGTATTTCTGTGTTCCTGTGTGGTGTTTCTGTTTCTGTGGGTGTTTTCTGTGTTTCTGTGTGGGTGTTTCTGTGTTTCTGTGTGGGTGTTTCTGTGTTTCTGTGGTGGAGTGTTTCTGTGTTTCTGTGTGCGTTGTTTCTGTGTTCCTGTGTGATTGTTTCTGTTTCTGTGTGGGTGTTCTGTGTTTCTCTGTGGGTGTTTCTGTGTTTCTGTGTGGGTGTTTCTGTGTTTCTGTGTAGGTGTTTCTGGCTCCTGTGTGATTATTTCTGTTTCTGTGGGTGTTTCTGTGTTTCTCTGTGGGTGTTTCTGTGTGTTCCTGTGGCCATGGGTGTTTCTGTGGGTGTTTCTGTGTTCCTGTGTGATTGTTTCTGTTCCTGTGTGGGTGTTTCTGTGTTCCTGTGTGGTGTTTCTGTGTTCCTGTGGGTGTTCCTGTGTGGGTGTTTCTGTGTTCCTGCTGTGTGATTGTTGTTTCTGTTTCTGTGTAGGTGTTTCTGTGTTTCTCTGTGGGTGTTTCTGTGTGTTTCTGTGTGGGTGTTTCTGTGTGGGTGTTTCTGTGTTCCTGTGTGATTGTTTCTGTTTCTGTGTGGGTGTTTCTGTGTTCCTGTGTGATTGTTTCTGTTTCTGTGTGGGTGTTTCTGTGTTTCTCTGTGGGTGTTTCTGTGTTTCTGTGTAGGTGTTGTGTGTTTCTGTGTGGGTGTTTCTGTGTGGGTGTTTCTGTGTTCCTGTGTGATTGTTTCTGTTTCTGTGGGTGTTCTGTGTGTGTTTCTCTGTGGGTGTTTCTGTGTGTGTTTCTGTGTGGGTGTTTCTGTGTTTCTGTGTAGGTGTTTCTCTGTGGGTGTTTCTGCATGTTCCTGTGTGGGTGTTCCTGTGTGGGTGTTTCTGTTCCTATGTGATTGTTTTCTGTTGTTTCTGTGTGGGTGTTTCTGTGTGTTCTCTGTGGGTGTTTCTGTGTTTCTGTGGGTGTTTCTGTCTTTCTGTATGGAGTGTTTCTCTGTGGGTGTTTCTGTGTGTTCCTGTGTGGGTGTTCCTGTGTGGGTGTTTCTGTGTTCCTGTGTGATTATTTCTGTTTCTGTGTGGAGTTTTCTGTGTTTCTCTGTAGGTGTTTCTGTGTTTCTGTGGGTGTTTCTGTGTTCCTGTGTGATTGTTTCTACTGTTTCTGTGTGGGTGTTTCTGTGTTTCTCTGTAGGTGTTTCTGTGTTTCTGTGGGTGTTTCTGTGTTCCTGTGTGATTGTTTCTGTTTCTGTGGGTGTTTTCATGTTTCTCTGTAGGTATTTCTGTGTTTCTGTGTGGGTGTTCTGTGTTCCTCTGTAGGTGTTTCTGTGTTTCTCTGTGGGTGTTTCTGTGTGTTTCTGTGTGGGTGTTTCTGTGTTCCTGTGTGATTGTTTCTGTTTCTGTGTGGGTGTTTCTGTGTTTCTGTGGAGTGTTTCCTGTGTTCTGTGTGATTGTTTCTGTTCACATGTGGGTGTTTCCTGTGTTTCTCTGTGGTGTTTCTGTGTTTCTGTGTGGGTGTTTCCTGTGTTCTGTGTGGGTGTTCTGTGTTTCTCTGTGGGTGTTTCTGTGTTTCTGTGGGTGTTTGTGTTTCCTGTGTAGGGGTGTTTCTGTTTCTGTGTAGGTGTTTCTGTGTTTCTGTGGGTGTTTCTGTGTTCCTGTGTGATTGTTTCTGTTCCTGTGTGGGTGTTTCTGTGTTTTCTGTGTAGGTGTTTCCATTTTCCTGTGTGATTGTTTCTGTTTCTCTGTGGGTATTTCTGTGTTTCTGTGTGGGTGTTTCTGTGTTCCTGTGTGATTGTTTCTGTTTCTGTGTGGTGTTTCATGTTTCTCTGTGGGTGTTTCTGTGTTTCTGTGTGGGTGTTTCTGTGTTCCTGTGTGGGTGTTTCTGTGGGTGTTTCTGTGTTCCTATGTGATTGTTTCTGTTTCTGTGTGGGTGTTTCTGTGTTCTGTGTGATTGTTTTCTGTTTTCTGTGTGGATGTTTCTGTGTTTCTGTGTGGGTGTTTTCTGTGTTCTGTGTGATTGTTTCTGTTTCTGTGTGGGTGTTTCTGTGTTTTCTGTGTAGGTGTTTCTGTGTTCCTGTGTGATTGTTTCTGTTTCTCTGTAGGTGTTTCTGTGTTTCTGTGTGGGTGTTTCTGTTCCTGTGTGATTGTTTCTGTTTCTGTGTGGGTGTTTCTGTGTTTCTCTGTGGGTATTTTCCTGTGTTTCTGTGTGGGTGTTTCTGTGTTTCCTGTGTGGTGTTTCTGTGTGGGTGTTTCTGTGTTCCTGTGTGATTGTTTCCTGTTTCTGTGTGGGTGTTTCTGTGTTTCTCTGTAGGTGTTTCTGTGTTCCTGTGTGTGGGTGTTTCTGTGTTCCTGTGTGGGTGTTTCTGTGTGGGTGTTTCTGTGTTTCATGTGTGATTGTTTCTGTTTCTGTGTGGGTGTTTCTGTGTTTCTGTGGGTGTTTCTGTGTTTCTGTGTGGGTGTTTCTGTGTTCCTGTGTGATTGTTTCTGTTTCTGTGTGGGTGTTTCTGTGTTTACTCTGTAGGTGTTTCCTATGTTCCTGTGGGTGTTTCCTGTGTTCCTGTGTGGGTGTTTCTGTGTGGGTGTTCTGTGTTCCTGTGTGATTGTTTCTGTTTCTGTGTAGGTGTTTCTGTGTTTCTCTGTGTGGGTGTTTCTGTGTTTCTGTGTGGGTGTTTCTGTGTTCCTGTGTAGTTGTTTTCTGTTCCTGTGTGGGTGTTTCTGTGTTTCTCTGTGGGTGTTTCTGTGTTCCTGTGTGGGTGTTTCTGTGTTTCTGTGTGGGTGTTTCTGTGTGGGGTGTTTCTGTGTTCCTGTGTGATTGTTTCTGTTTCTGTGTGGAGTGTTTCTGTGTTCCTGTGTGATTGTTTCTGTGTTCCTATGTGGGTGTTTCTGTGTTTCTCTGTAGAATTTTCTGTGTTTCTCTCATGTAGGTGTTTCTGTGTTCCTGTGTGATTGTTTCTGTTCCTGTGTAGGTGTTCTATGTGTTTCTGGGTGTTTCACATGTTCCCTGTGTGGGTGTTTCTGTGTTTCTGTGTGGGTGTTTCTGTGTGGGTGTTTCTGTGTTCCTGTGTGATTGTTTCTGTTTCTGTGTAGGTGTTTCTGTGTTTCTCTGTAGGTGTTTCTGGCATTTCTCTTAGGTGTTTCTGTGTTCCTGTGTGATTATTTCTGTTCCTGTCTTGGTGTTCTGTTTCTCTGTGGGTGTTTCTGTGTTTCTGTGTGGAGTGTTTCTGTGTTCCTGTGTGATTGTTTCTGTTCCTGTGTAGGTGTTTCTGTGTGTTTCTGTGTAGGTATTTCTGTGTTCCTGTGTGATTGTTTCTGTTTCTGTGTGGGTGTTCTGTGTTTCTCTGTGGGTGTTTCTGTGTTTCTGTGTGGGTGTTTCTGTGTTCCTATGTAGGTGTTCTGTGTGGGTGTTTACATGTTCCTGTGTGATTGTTTCTGTTTCTGTGTAGGTGTTTCTGTGTTTCCTCTGTAGGTGTTTGTGTGTTTCTGTGTGGGTGTTTCCTGTGTTCCTGTGTGATTGTTTCTGTTTCTGTGTGGAGTGTTTCCTGTGTGTTTCTCTGTGGGTGTTTTTGTGTTTCTGTGTGGGGTGTTTCTGCTGTTTCTGTGCTGGGAGTGTTTCTGTGTTCCTGTGTGGGTGTTTCTGTGTTTCTGTGTGGAGTGTTTCTGTGTTCCTGTGTGATTGTTTCTGTTTCTGTGGAGTGTTTCTGTGTTTCTCTGTGGGTGTTTCTGTGTTTCTACTGTGTAGGTGTTTCTGTGTTTCTGTGTGGGTGTTTCTGTGTTCCTGTGTAGGTGTTTTCTGTGTTTCTCTGTGGGTGTTTCTGTGTTCCTGTGTGGGTGTTTCTCTGTGGGTGTTTCTGTGTTCCTGTGTGATTGTTTCTGTTTCTGTGTGGGTGTTTCTGTGTTTCTCTGTAGGTGTTCTGTGTTTCTGTGTGGGTGTTTCTGTGTTCCTGTGTGGTGTTTCTGTTTCTGTGTAGGTGTTCTGTGTTTCTGTGTGGAGTGTTTCTGTGTTTCTGTGTAGGTGTTCTGTGTTCCTGTGTGATTGTTTCTGTTTCTGTGTGGGTGTTTCCTGTGTTTCTGTGTGGAGTGTTTCTGTGTTCCTGTGTGATTGTTTCTGTTTCTGTGTGGGTGTTTCTGTGTGTTTCTGTGTGCTGGGTGTTTCTGTTTCTGTGTGGAGTGTTTCTGTGTTTCTCTGTGGGTGTTTCTGTGTTCCTGTGTGGGTGTTTCTGTGTGGAATTGTTTCTGTGTTCCTGTGTGATTGTTTCTGTTTCTGTGTGGGTGTTTCATGTGTTTCTCTGTGGGTGTTTCTGTGTTCCTGTGTGATTGTTTCTGTTTCTGTGTGCGTGTTTCTGTGTTTCTCTGTGGGTGTTTCTGTGTTTCTCTGTGGGTGTTTCTGTGTGTTCCTGTGTAGGTGTTTCTGTGGGTGTTTCTGTGTTCCTGTGTGATTGTTTCTGTTTCTGTGTGGTGTTTCTGTGTTTCTCTGTAGGTGTTTCTGTGTTCCTGTGTGATTGTTTCTGTTTCTGTGGGTGTTTCTAGTGTGTTTCTCTGTGGAGTGTTTCTGTGTTTCTCTGGGTGTTTCTGTGTTCCTGTGGGTGTTTCTCTGTGGGTGTTTCTGTGTTCCTGTGTGGAGTGTTTCTGTGTGGGTGTTTCTGTGTTGTTTCTCTGTAGGTGTTTCTGTGTTTCTGTGTGGGTGTTTCTGTGTTTCTGTGTGGGTGTTTCTGTGTTTCTGTGTGGAGTGTTTCTGTGTTCCTGTGTGATTGTTTCTGTTTCTGTGTGGGTGTTTCTGTGTTTCTCTGTAGGTGTTTCTGTGTTCCTGTGTGGGTGTTTCTGTGTAGGTGTTTCCTGTGTTCTCTGTAGGTGTTTCTGTGTTCCTATTATTGGGGTGTTCTGTGTTTCTCTGTGGGTATTCTGTGTTTCTGTGTGGGTGTTTCTGTGTTCCTGTGTGATTGTTTCTGTTTCTCTGTGGAGTGTTTCTGTATGTTCCTGTGTGGGTGTTTCTGTGTTTCTCTGTAGGTGTTTCTGTGTTCCTGTGTGGGTGTTGTTTCTGTGTAGGTGTTTCTGTGTTCCTGTGTGATTGTTTCTGTTTCTGTGTGGAGTGTTTCTGTGTTTCTGTGGCTGGGTGTTTCTGTGTTCCCTGTGTGATTGTTTCTGTTTCTGTGGGTGTTTCTGTGTTTCTCTGTGGGTGTTTCTGTGTTCCTGTGTGGGTGTTTCTGTGTGTGGGTGTTTCTGTGTTCCCTGTGTGATTGTTTCTGTTTCTGTGTGGGTGTTTCTGTGTTTCTCTGTGGGTGTTTCTGTGTTCCTGTGTGGGTGTTTCTGTGTTTCTGTGTGGGTGTTTCTGTGTGGGTGTTCTGTGTTCCTGTGTGATTGTTTCTGTTTCTGTGTGGGTGTTTCTGTGTTTCTCTGTGGGTGTTTCCTGTGTTCCTGTGTGGGTGTTTCATGTTTCTGTGTGGGTGTTTCTGTGTGGGTGTTTCTGTGTGTTTCTCTGTAGGTGTTCTGTGTTCCTGTGTGGAGTGTTTCACATGTTTCTCTATGCGTGTTTCTGTGTTTCTGTGGGTGTTTCTGTGTTCCTGTGTGATTGTTCTGTTTCTCTTTCATGGGTGTTTCTGTGTTCCTGTGTGGGTGTTTCTGTGTTTCTCTGTGGGTGTTTTCTGTGTTCCTGTGTGGAGTGTTTCTGTGTGGGTGTTTCTGTGTTCCTGTGTGATTGTTTCTGTTTCTGTGTGGGGTGTTTCTGTGTGTTTCTCTGTAGGGTGTTTCTGTGTTTCTGTGTGGGTGTTTCTGTGTTCCTGTGTGATTGTTTCTGTTTCTGTGTGGGTGTTTCTGTGTTCCTGTGTGGGTGTTTCTGTGTTCCTGTGTGGGTGTTTCTGTGTGCATTGTTTCTGTTTCTGTGTAGGTGTTTCTGTGTTTCTCTGGCAGGTGTTTTCCTGTGTTCCTGTGTAGGTGTTTCTGTGTGGAGTGTTTCTGTGTTCCTGTGTGGGTGTTCTGTGTTTCTGTGTGGGTGTTTCTGTGTGTGTTTCTCTGTGGGTGTTTCTGTGTTCCTGTGTGGGTGTTTCTGTGTGGGTGTTTCTGTGTTTCTCTGTGGGTGTTTCTGTGTGGGTGTTTTCTGTGTTCCTGTGTGATTGTTGTTTCTGTTTCTGTGTGGGTGTTCTGTGTTTCTCTGTGCTGGGTGTTTCTGTGTTCCTGTGTGGGTGTTTCTCTGTGGGTGTTTCTGTGTTTCTGTGTGGGTGTTTCTGTGTTCCTGTGTGGGTGTTTCTCTGTGGGTGTTTCTGTGTTCCTGTGTGGGTGTTTCTGTGTGGGTGTTCTGTGTGTTTCTCTGTGGGTGTTTCTGTGTTCCTGTGGGTGTTTCTGTGTTCCTGTGTGATTGTTTCTGTGTTTCTGTGTAGGTGTTTCTGTGTTTCTCTGTGGGTATTTCTGTGTTTTCTGTGTGGGTGTTCCTGTGTTCCTGTGGGTGTTTCTGTGTGGGTATTTCTGTGTTCCTAATGGTGATTGTTTCTGTTTCTGTATGGGTGTTTTCTGTGTGTTTCTCTGTGGGTGTTTGCCTGTTCCCTGTGTGGGTGTTTCTGTGGGTGTTTCTATGTGTTCCTGTGTAGGTGTTTCTGTGTGGGTGTTTCTGTGTGGTGTTTCATGTTTCTGTGTTCTGTGTGATTGTTCTGTTGTTTCTGTGTGGGTGTTTCTGTGTTTCTCTGTAGGTGTTTCTGTGTTCCTGTGTGGGTGTTTCTGTGTGGGTGTTCCTGTGTTCCTGTGGGTGTTTCTGTGTGGGTGTTTCTGTGTTCTGTGTGGGGTGTTTCTGTGTAGGTGTTTATGTTTCTGTGTTCCTGTGTGGGTGTTTGTGTTTCTGTGTTTCTGTGTGGGTGTTTCTGTGTTTCTGTGTGGGTGTTTCTGTGTTCCTGTGTGGGTGTTTGTGTTTCTGTGTTCCTGTGTGGGTGTTTCTGTGTGGAGTGTTTCCTTGTGTGGGTGTTTCTGTGTTCCTGTATGGATGTTTCTGTGTTCCTGTGTGGGTGTTTCTGTGTGTTCCTGTATGGATGTTTCTGTGTGGGTGTTTCTGTGTTTCTGTGTGGGTGTTTGTGTTTCTGTGTTTCTGTGTGGGTGTTTCTGTGTGGGTGTTTCTGTGTGGGTGTTTCTGTGTTTCTGTGTGGTGTTTCCTGTGTTCCTGTGTGGGTGTTTCCTGTGTTCCTGTGTGCAGTGTTTGTGTTTCTGTGTTCCTGTGTGGGTGTTTCTGTGTGGGTGTTTCTGTGTGGGTGTTTCTGTGTGGGTGTTTCTGTGTGGGTGTTTCTGTGTTTCTGTGTGGGTGTTTCTGTGTTCCTGTGTGGGTGTTTCTGTGTTCCTGTATGGATGTTTCTGTGTGGGTGTTTCTGTGTTCTGTGTGGGTGTTTCTGTGTTTCTGTGTAGGTGTTTTGTGTTTCTGTGTTTCTGTGTGGGGTGTTTCTGTGTTTCTGTGTGGGTGTTTGTGTTTCTGTGTTTCTGTGTGGGTGTTTCTGTGTTTCTGTGGGTGTTCCTGTGTGGGTGTTTCCTGTGTTTCTGTGTGGGTGTTTGTGTTTCTGTGTTTCTGTGTGGGTGTTTCTGTGTTTCCTCTTATGGATGTTTCTGTGTGGGTGTTTCTGTGTTTCTGTGTGGTGTTTCTGTGTTTCTGTGTGGGTGTTTGTGTTTCTGTGTTCCTGTGTGGGTGTTTCTGTGTTTTCTGTGTAGGTGTTTGTGTTTCTGTGTTTCTGTGTGGAGTGTTTCTGTGTTTCTGTGTGGGTATTTCTGTGTTCCTGTGTAGGTGTTTGTCTTTCCTATGTTCCTGTGAGTGTTTCTGTGTAGGTGTTTGTGTTTCTGTGTGTTTCTGTGTAGGTGTTTCTGTGTTTCTGTGTTTCTGTGTAGGTGTTTGTGTTTCTGTGTTTCTGTGTAGGTGTTTCTGTGTTCCTGTATGGATGTTTCTGTGTGGGTGTTTCTGTGTTTCTGTGTGGAGTGTTTCTGTGTGTTTCTGTGTGGAGTGTTTGTGTTTCTGTGTTCCTGTGTGTGGGTGTTTCTGTGTTTCTGTGTGGGTGTTTGTGTTTCTGTGTTTCTGTGTGGTGTTTCTGTGTTTCTGTGTGGAGTGTTTCTGTGTTCCTGTGTGGAGTGTTTTGTGTTTCTGTGTTCCTGTGTGGGGCCATTTCTGTGTGGATGTTCCTGTGTGGGTGTTTGTGTTCACACTGTGTGGAGTGTTTGTGTTCTTATGCTCTGTATTGGTGTTGCACAATGTAGACATTCCCGTTGGGGTGTCACTAGTGTATATTTGTAAAGTGTACATGTAGAGTATGTGAATCATAATGTGTAAGTGCACATAATATCATGTAGATGTACATTTTGTCATGAAGACGTACATGAACTTATACATGTGTGCAATATATAGTGTAGTGTGTGTATATATAATGTCCAAGTGTACATAAAATTACTCAGGTGTACATAATTGTAGTGTACAAGATTCTTTTTATTAGTGCACATTAACTTGAATACAGTACATCTATGTATGTACACATGCTACTGTTAGGGTGTACACGATGATAATATATAGATCCTGATGTACGTGTCTGCCATGCCTTCCGGGCTCTACTAGGCATATCCCTGTCTGCCACTTATCTCACTATCCAATCAGCTAACGAATAACCATCTGTCTGCCGTCTGCCGGTGTTATATATATGTACCTTCAGTACCCACTACCTCACCTGCGAGTAATATATACACTGTGTACTGTGTTGTCAGGGGCATATCACCGTCTGAGCGAGGCTATACTTGCTCTATGTTATTAGGTATCGTTATTGGGTCCTAATTCATTCTGAGAGAGAGGTATTGTGTTAACTCCATACAAATAACCGATCAAGGGTTGGATTGTATTGTGTTAACCCATACAAATAACCGATCAAGGGTTGTGATTGTGTATTGGTTAACCCATACAAATAACCGATCAAGGGTTGTGATTGTATTGTTAACCCATACAAATAACCGATCAAGGTTGTGATTGTGTATTGGTGTTAACTCCATACAAATAAGGATCAAGGGTTGTGATTGTGTATTGGTGTTAACTCCATACAAATAACCGATCAAGGGTTGTGATTGTGTATTGGTGTTAACTCCATACAAATAACCGATCAAAGGTTGTGATTGTGTATTGTGTTAACTCCATACAAATAACCGATCAAGGTTGTGATTGTGTATTGCGTTAACTCCATACAAATAACCGATCAAGGGTTGTGATTGTGTATTGGTGTTAACTCCATACAAATAACCGATCAAGGGTTGTGATTGTGTATTGGTGTTAACTCCATACAAATAACCGATCAAAGGTTGTGATTGTGTATTGGTGTTAACTCCATACAAATAACCGATCATGTGATTGTGTATTGGTGTTAACTCCATACAAATAACCGACAGGGTTTATTGATTGTAACTCCATACAAATAACCGATCAAGGGTTGTGATTGTGTATTGGTGTTAACTCCATACAAATAACCGATCAAGGGTTGTGATTGTATTGGTGTTAACTCCATACAAATAACCGATCAAGGGTTGTGATTGTGTATGGTGTTAACTCCATACAAATAACCGATCAAGGGTTGTGATTGTGTATTGGTGTTAACTCCATACAAATAACCGATCAAGGGTTGTGATTGTATTGTGTTAACTCCATACAAATAACCGATCAAGGGTTGGATGTATTGTGTTAACTCCATACAAATAACCGATCAAGGGTTGTGATTGTGTATTGATCTCGTGTTTAGGGCGTGGCTGTATTGATTTAGATGTTCCACGTATCCAGGCAAAGTCATAGGAAGAGTTTCTTGTTGACACTTACACCTTACATACTGTACACCTGTCTGTTCTCCGTTCTTCTACTTGTTCTTCTGTTATTTTCGTTGTTATTTACCTGATTTGTTCTATTGTTATTTACATATTTACTATATTTTTTATCTCCTATTATTTTCATAGCTGCTAGTTATCTGATTGGTTCTATTATTGTTTCCATTGTTGGTATTTTCCTGACCTGTCCAATGTTTTCCTTCGAGATTGGTCAGCTCGACGACTTCACTTGACCTTTGAACTCTTGCTTTCTGGTTAGGCTGGGTCTACTGTGTATACTTATATAACATGGAAATATGCTTTATATTTCTTAGTTTTGTTATCCCTACACTGTTAACTCTCTCTCTCTCTCAGGCCCTCATAACACCATCTGTGAGGAATTACTACACCACGTGATGCCCTCATAACACCATCTGTGAGGGAGTTACTACACCACGTGAGGCCCTTATAACACCATCTGTGAGGTAATTACTACACCACGTGAGGCCCCTCATAACACCATCTGTGAGGTAATTACTACACCACGTGAGGTCCCTCATAACACCATCTGTGAGGGAATTACTCACCACGAGGCCCTCATAACACCATCAGCGAGGAATTACACAACGCCAGGTCCCTCATAACAACATCTGAGGAACTACTACACCACGTGAGTTCGTCCTAACACCATCTGGGAGGAGTTACTACACTACGAGTTTGCTGTTCAACACCTACATTAATCTGTATGTTCACTGTATGTTCCTTACCTTCTAATGAAGGCTTTTGTTAAACCACCAATGTATGTAATAAGTCATTGATGTCCAATGTATATTTTCAGCCTTCGCTGCAGAATTTTCAATAAACCGTTAATTATTCTTCTATATATATATACACACACACACACACCACCACCACCACAACACACACACCACTACAACAAACACACACACCCCACACACACACACACACACACATCACTACAACACACAC
>NW_024720300.1:0-6144 GCF_018991925.1 Homarus americanus
CTGCTAGCTGGATGTGTTAGGTGCACAAGTCAATAGTGGTCGTAAGAGGTCTTTGAATCGGTGTGTTTTGGTTTTGATTGATGGGTTCTGAATATATATTCCCGAGTGTTTTGTTTGCGATCGAAGCCTTCGTTTTGGTGTGGTGTCATGGTGAGGGTGTCGTTGAATGTGACTCCTAGGTTGTGTTTGTTCGTTTGACAGTTATGGGTGAAGGGTAGTCGATGTAGGGGTTTGGAGTAATGTGACGTGGTTGGCGTCTTTTGTTTGAAATTGGTTATGGGTTTTGTATTTGCCATTGGGTTCCATTGTGTAACTGTTCTAGCTCTGCTTTGTCTGTTGGGTGATCAAGGCTAGTGGGAGTTCTGACTAGTTTATCGTTACTGTATTCAGAATCGATGTATAAGGGGTCGGTAAGTCGTTTGTGTAAAGAATGTATAGTGTTGGGGACAGGACTGATCCTTGTGGGACTCCTGCTTGCAGTGTGAGAAGTGGTCAGGACATGATTTTATCCACATTTTTCTGTCTGTTAGGAAAGTTACTGTGTTGTGATTTTGGGGAAGTTAAATTGGTGCATATCTTATACTTTAATCCATCATTTTAACTGTGTCTTTTAAGTGCTGTCTTGTATCTAGATGATTTGTCATTATATTAGGGTTAAAGTGTACTCGAACTGCTTGTAGGACAGTAGTTGTTCATCTTCAAGGTGGTATCTGAGGCGGGTGTTGTATAGTCTCAAATATTTTGCCTTAGACTTCTAGTATGCTGATCTGTCTAGTTTTGTGGATCTGTTGGGTTTTTGTTTGGTTTAGGTATCATGATGGCTGTGGCTGTCTAAGAGTTTTGGGAAGTATCCTGTAGCCAGTTGGGTGTTGTAGAGGTATGTAATGACTGACTGTTTCTGGGGGCAGGTGCTTCAGGATTGCTTAACCTATATTGCTGTCGCCTGTTTTCTTTTTAATTCTGTCTAGTGCTTGTTTGACTTCTGTTGGAGTGAGGATGTGGTTCCGTGTAAGTGTTGAGGTATCTATTGTGTTGTCAGTTGTTCTGTCGTGAAGTGTTTGCCTGTGTGTGGTGATGTTTGTGGTTTAAGATGTGCCTTTGTTGTGTAGGGGGGGTGTGGGTGGAAAATGTGTCCCAGTGTTGTTTAAAGTGTTTGTGCTACGTCAGCTGGCTCATTGATTTTCCTACCGTTTACTAGTAGGTAATCAAAGGGGGGTTTTGCTGTTCCTCTCAGCTTGGCGATCCTTTGCCAAATTTCTCGGGGGGTTGTGTGTTCTGTGTTCCTGGGCAGCCTCTACGAGTTTTGCCCAGTGAACGTCATCGGTTATACCGTCCGGGGCGAGGATGAAGGCTTGTTGTGATGCGGTAGAATGCATGGCTTGGTGTTTTTGTGCTTCGGGCAGATGCTTGTAGAATCTTTGTGTTTACTCGTGCTTTATGGGAACCTGCTCGTGGTCAGCTTTATCGTTAAGAAAGCTCTGGATATATTTAACAGTATCCTGGTGGCATAATATTTTTTTTTATACCGCATGTTGTGGTGCCAAGATACGCTCACCAAACAGCAGTTAATTAGAGTCATATTGAAAGAGGTCCTTATGAGGGGTTATGTAGTTAGTTTTCAGATACAGGGTAACTGGCTGAGCAAATCTTCCCTAGCGATTTGGGGGGGGGGGGCCCCCCCCGATTGTCAATGATGTGCTTCAGGGATGCACATTTATGGAAACATTGAATTTATTAGTTGGTCAATGGGAATTAGATTCTTACGTATATTTAAGGCCTAAATTAGTTCCGTTAAACCTCATGTTCCCGCGTTATAATAGATGCACTTACACCTTCGTAAGCTGTAATGTTTAATCACCAAGTCAAAGTTGCTTCGGAGGGATTCATTTTCAGGGAAGTATTACGTACACTGTAGAAGTCATGAAAAGAAACGGGCAAATGAGAGGCAAGACTTTATTAAAAATTAAACATATGTATACAATTTATCTAGACCTTGTATTACGAAGGCTATTAATATTGCGTTACAGAATTACTGCCTGTAGAACGCCTCGGTCTCACAGATTACAGGTCGGAGAGTGTTGCAGCGCGAGTCGTGCCACCCGACGCCTAGGCTGTTCACCACAGCCAGGCACTGCTCGTTACCGTCTGCGTTGTCTGGTTGACTTCTTCCAAGTCTGGCCAAGTAAAGAAAAAAGTTAGATGGTCAATATACACGAGCCATGGATACAGAACTTCAGCTTCTGTTAACAAGTTCAAAGGGACTCAAGCTAATTTTATGTAAAATAAATATAGGAACTAGAGAAGTCTTAACACAAAAAAGTTTATTTCCATCAGGCAAATATTAAATAAATATGGTTTGTGTGTGTATCGAAGGGTACCGACTAACCTGCCGGTGTTAGACCAGTTTGTGTAACCAGTGGAGACACCCGTCTCCCAGTACCACTGGTAAGAGCCCAACTTAGTGCCGCTTGTCCAGATGTCCCTCATTTGGTCTGTAAAAATATATTTTAAACGATACCAATGTTTGTTAACTGAAGAAATAATTTTAGAAAACGATCGAAAGCATATTCAGTTACCATTTCAATAGCAGAAATCCCACGATAACAGTTGAGGCAACACTCACATGTTCTAAGAACTCCAGCCACGAAGTTGTCTTCGTTCGGGTGCTCTATACTAACGGCCTGGAAGCCGTTGCCCAGCCTCTGACAATGATGGCTGGCATCGTACCATGTGTAGGATCGGCCGCCATTATGGCACCAGGAGAAGTGGTATGCCCTACCCTGGAACACCTCGTCGACCTGTAGAAGGAAGAGATGCGCAGTTCATGAAGGCAAGATCTTACTTTATAGTTATAAAAAAGTATATTTGAGAACCCTGAAGGGCTCGTGATCTTCAATTAGGAGGAAACTATCGTACAATTTAAGATTTCAAAAATACATTACAGTAATACAGTATTATCAAATAGTCAGCAGCATATCGTCATACGTAGTCAGGAGGGTTAATTTATTAACTTAAATTACCAAGTGCATACTGTAGAACTTACGATAGGTCTGCGAGCATGATCACAAAACCGATTCTGTGGCAAGATGGTCTGTTGAGATAAGAAACGAGTTGGTTTACTTTGACTTGAAAAATTGTCCTAGACGTTGGCCAGGGGAAGGCTCCTAAAGACTTGTCCTAGACGTTGGCCAGAGGAAGGCTGGCCCGAAGTGAAAAATTGCCCTTGACGTCGGCCCTGTGGAGTCTGGCCTGAAGGGCTTTGAGAGCTTGTAGACCTCAACACACCCGGTGATCTAACCATGATATGGTCGCCATCACTTCCCACACCAAAAATAACAGGTGTTCCCTCATTCTTGACGTATAACTCCTCGGCCCAGACGGCAGTCGTTAACACGAAGAGGATTATTGTCTTCATCTGAAGGAAGATTAAAGATTTGGCGTATTAGGTTTACTATAAAGCAGGACAAGGCAAAATTAGGGCATGAGCAGTGCCCCCCTAAAAAAAAAAAGTAAAATATCAACAAAACTTACTATGAACAATGGAGTTGTTTCGGTGGAATCCAGCACACTGAAAACGCAAAGGAAGAGCCGCCCCTTTTATACGGTCGACAGTGGTGCTTATTGGCTGAATGTTCAGCGAAAGAAGCTTTCATTGGCTAATATTTGGAGCAGCTACCATAACAACCAAGGTAGCAATCTCTGTAGTCTACAATAGGTACCGTACACTCAACCCCACCTTAGAGACGAGTTTAAATTATCTTACCCAAATATTTCTCTTGTGATGTACTATGTAGTGAACAGATTCCTTAGGTCATTTATGAGTCTGTATCACAAAGCTATACTTAGTTCCCATTACCCTAGATTTTTTTTTTTTTTTACGGGATTAGCCAACCCGGGCACAGGTCACTGACCCACATCAGGGCCTGGGGGGTAATAATAATAATAATAATAATAATAATAATAATAATAATAATAATAATAATAATAAAGAAATACAAAAATTAAAAAAAATATCAAAAGTGAGAAACAATATATATATATATATTATATCATCCCGCTGAACTCCATTGATTGCACGGGAAAATCGTTGGACCACCAGGATTCTGAAAGCAGTCCTAGACTTTGTTATATTTCACACAAAGCCTGTTCAACGAGCTTATGGCGCCGTGAACCTCGTGAAGCTCGTTGAACAGGCTTTGTGTGAAATATAACAAAGTCTACGATTGCTTGTAGTATCCTGGTGGTCCAGCGGTTAGCGTTCCCCGGTCACAGTCAAGGGCTCGTGGGCCGTGGGTTCGAATCCTGGCGGGTTGAGGTGTTGATTGTATGTAGAAGTCCGCGTGCTTTATTGGGCTAATGAAATATATATATATATATATATATATATATATATATATGGTGTGTTGTCAATAGTAAGAGGAACAAGTGAGACCCTGTAAATGAGGCAGAAAGACAGATCAGCAACCTGAGACTTGGTCACAATTTTTGTGATGCCATATGGCAGCAGGGTCTACCATAGACAACATATTATGCTTCCAATATCTTCCCAGGCGGTAGTACCTCCCTGTTTGGTAGCTGCCTAATACCTACTACCTAGAAATACTCGTTATAACTCGTATGTGAACACTGAATAAATAGTTAAATCACTATGTGGTGTGTGTGTGTCTGTGTGTTTGTGTGTATGTTAAAACTTAAGAATTAAAGTGTTAATGTCTTTGTCTTGGTATTAAAATGGTGTTGGTGTTGCCTGGAGACGTGGAAATAAAGATTCACACATTATACGACGAGACATTAAGTGATGGTTGTTGTCTGTTCATTTCTCATGGTAATATGTTTGATGTGACCATATAGCTATATGAGTATAACACGATACAAAGGAGTGTGGTGAATAAATAAATAGATATACGAACAAGAGGCATTAGATTCAAAGAGACGAACACAGAGAGAGAGAGAGAAGAGACGAGTGTCAAAAATACTTTTATTCCTAAAGACAAATATGAATAGCTACGTCAAAAAAACAATTCTTGGCGTACATGTGCATTGATTGTCTGAAGCAATTAGACAATAATGAAAAACTTGAAAGTAGAGATAATGAAGAAGCATTCTGTTTCCTAACAACTTTTTAACTTATTGTGAGAATTAGACTACCAAGAGTGTTTTCCTTAATTTTATTAATTATTTACAGATACAAAATTCCATTTACATGGGCGACCAATCCATACAAATGGTGAGGAAAGCAGTGCAAGAAGTTTGCTTGTCTCCGTCATTCGCCAGTTAAGTGTTCGATGTTACTGTGCAGTATTTGGGCTTCAGGGCTAAGCTAAACTAGCTGATCTATAAAGACGCCCAACTTATGTTACCTTTTGACGCCCCACGTAATACACCAGCAAGATCATCTGCAAAAGTTATCAGGACATCTTAGTAGCACATCAGTCTTTCTGTAATTAATATTACGAACAAAATTAACCGGCTGTCAGTTTGCCCTCCCTGATACAGGTAACCACCTCCCAGAATCGCCGTGGCTATATCTCAGTCGACGGGTGATAACTATGTTTAATTCCTGGCTGAGTGTAAGGCTTGTTGCTCTGCTGTACAGTATGTTGCTTGAAAGTTCGACTCCTGCAGTTTCTCATCAGTTTTCGTCTGCATTTGTTGGTATTTACTCTTATAATGTGATATGGAATGAAGATAGTATAGTAAAACTCTTTGGTGTTGGGAGCATGACAACATGGATCTTCTCAGGTTTATACTTCTGGCTGGGTGTTGTGGGATGTTTGTGGATGAGTTCTTGGGGCTGAGTTGGTAGTGATGAGTGTGATGTGATGAAGTGAAAGGAGTAGTTGGTGTTATGAAGGCAGAGGTGGGTGGGGACAGTGAAAGGCGGAGAGTTGAGGAGAGAGATGGGAATAAAAAGTTTCTAGGACAAACTGTGTGTGTTGGTAATAATAATGGAAAGGAGATAGTGGAGATGGATCAAGAACAAATAGTGGAGATTTGGGAGGATGCGGGATGAACACATAAGTGAAGATTTGGTCTGTGTCAGGAAAATTTTATAAATTATTTGATATTCATAAATGGACATTCTTTAGGACATGAGCATCTTATTCTTTTGACTTTTCTATATCTTGCAGTGAGGTGAACAAT
>NW_024720301.1:0-12353 GCF_018991925.1 Homarus americanus
GGAAGGTTGGTAAGTGTATCCCCATAACCCCCCCCCCCCCAACTACACTAGGTGTTGCCATATGGCTGACAATCAGTGTGTTTGTTTCCTCTTTTCGGATTGTTGCTTTGTGTCGACTGAATGATGAGCGAGGGTTCGGTCTCGGTGAACGTGGGTATAAAACAGAGGCAATATGAAGCAGTAGAGATCTACACATGCCAGACGACATGGAAACCCCAGAGGGAACACGAGGAGCTATTATTGCCCTTCATAACGAAGGGTTCGGCGTCACAGATTAGCCGGCGGGTTGGTGTCCACAGGAACACCGCTGCACGATGGATTCGGCGATACCTTGAAACTGGTGCTTCAGACGACAGGTCTCGGAGCGGCCGTCCACGCTGCACCACCCCTCAGGACGACCAGGTTGAGTGGTTTATTTGGTAGCATAAAATAATGTGGCAATATTCACAAGTATCACAAAATAATTTTGTTAACAGGGAGCTCCTCATATGTCATACTGTCTATTTATCGCTTCCCGACCTTATTTATAACGGTTTGTTTCACTTGACCAGGGCTGCCAACATAAGGCTGGAACAACTCGCCTTTCCCAATACCTATCGTCACTGGTCTCAAATTGTTCACAATACAGTAAGCACCGATACTTTTGGTTGCGAGTGTACAACCACGATAAAAAAGGCTTGTCAGTGACTCCGAGACATCACACAGTGCGCCATCTATGGGCCCAGCAATGTGTGTTGTCTCGGGTTCACGAGTCTCAGGGTTCACTTTTTTGGGTGGGTGTACAGTTCACTGAATTTTCAGTATTACTAAAGCATTATTACTATTATTCGAGTACAGGTGAAGATTAATTTAGTTCATTAGAATATATATAATATATATATATATATATATATATATATATATATATATATATATATATATATATATATATATATATATATATATATATATATCGTGATCTGCTCATTCGTGACGCTCTGAGGATATCTGTATTGTGCCTATTATTTTTCTTTTGGATATTAATATTAGCTACGACAAAATTTTTACGATATATGGTACATTTTTTTTCATTTATTTGATGAATTCTTTTTTTTCATTTACATTACTATGTATTTAAAAAAAATACAAACTTCAGATGATGAAGTTAGTGATCTCGGTAAATAAGTTGCAGTCTGTCAAACAGTGTTCCCAAATTTGGCTGTTGACCACCCAATTTGGCTTGTTTTATCAAAGTTTGGTGACGAAATGTTGAAGTTGGTGGGTATGGTATTTTATTATTTTTTTTTGGGGGGGAGGGGCTAGTTTTATTTTACTAGACGAAACAAAATCACTTATATTTTAGCGGAAACTGAACCCCAGAAGTTTTATGAGTGTGTTTTTAGTTAAATACCAACGTATATTTGTTGGTTCATATAACTATTAGGTAAGGCTTAGTATCTCTACCCAACTGTCCTACTGAAATATTGAGACGTATTCTAATATACTATTTTTAGGTGTCTCGTGAATAACTGATGAAATTGTGCAATAATGATGAAGTGGACCTGTATATAAAAACACTGAACAGCAACTTAGAATCGTTAAGAGTACTTATATAAAGGTCAAAATAACTTTAATTTGATCATGAACTCCGTTAAATTTATGGGAAATTGGGCATATTTTTTTTTAGACTGGTGGGGTGGAAAACTTTATCTGAGAACACTGCAGGAAAAATATGGCGGCAGTGTTGACGGTTCGTCAGTGACGGTGGCAGGCAATATTTCCGTTATATTTGCCCTAGTACAGGTTTTTCTGACTTTTTTTTCATAAACACACACAGGACTATTCCTTGTACAAACTTCTGATGTGAAATTGATTGTGTGTAAAGATCAGAAAGTGATTTAAACAGGAAATACTGTTCTCCTCATAGCCAGCGGAGGCTGAAAACGAACTCCATATTTTGAAAACTAAGTTAAGTGTTTGATGATAAAATGACGATACTTTATACTACTAAAAGTGTGAAAGATAGTGTTGGCAGGTGTGGCTGAAGTCAACGACAAAACCCAGCTTCGGTGAGTACTATAAATTGTTACAGAAAGTTAAGCGTTTTAATCGTTTCAGAGGTGAATGTTTATACCCAAATTCTTTTTGTGGATTACAGATATATAGATAGGTCGATGGGCGAGCGGACAGTGAAGATTATTGACCACAAAAATATCCAAATTACGTAGATGTAAACATTATCAAGACATTAAATACAAAGTACATAAGCTTTATGGTCCACAAAGAATATAGATACAATCGTTTCGGTCATCCATCTTTTTGGAATTTGAAATTATGCTTTTCCGATGTTTTTTTGTGTGTTTTGGGTGGGGGAAAATCACAAAAAGTAGTAAATTGCTATAGAAATGAAGGTCAGACTCGTTCAGAAAAAAAAATCACGGGAAAAACATAATTTCAACCTAACCTAACCTGGATGACTGAAACGACAATAACACTAGAATATAAACTAAAACAAGAACATTTAAACGAAAAATAAAATCAGAGACAATGTGTGCTCTTCGATATGATTATAAAGGAAAAAGTTGTATAAAACCAGAAACACATAAATGAAATTCTTATAAATACAGGTATGAAATGTGCACACTTGAGTATATATAACAGACAGCTCTGTAAAAATGGACAGACTCTTATAAATAGCTTCACATACAAAACTTGAGCTATTATTAGTCGACAGTAGCTGTTCCATTGATGTAACATTGTTATATGGCGCACACACGCCATGTGCCGTTCGGTTTGTGCTGCCCCGCACGGCTACAGCCGCTCTCCTACCAGTAGGCAACCTCGACCCCGCCTATTCCACCTGCCCTTCTCCACCCCCAAGGAGTGCCCACTCACACCAAACTGACTAAAATAAATTCTATATAACTAACTCATTTATAATAATTTTCTTGGTGTACACTTCATGTTCAGAAAAGTCAGAGTTTGTCGATTTATACACAAATCTCCGTGATGAACCGGACTGAATAATTTTAGTCTTAAAGCACTCATGGCGTCCTGTTTGACATCATTTCCCCATTTAGCCAAGATTCGCGTCCATATAAGGTGGACGAAATCGATGCTGCGTCAAAAACCTTCAGCTTTGAATGAAGAGGAATATCAATGTTTTCCTCTATAGTTATGAGTGATTGTCATATAGTCAGTTGGGTTTCGTTACTAAAGCCCAATATGATATATGTGAACCAACCTGGTTAATTGGGAATTAACCAACCGGCTCATCCTCTTCAGTGAAAACGTAAAGCATTGTTTTAAATAAGTTCTTAATCGACTTTTACCAGTTTCCTATTTTTATCATTTCACCACTAATTATCAGCCGTTCGGGCGGTTGGTCTACCCACTGTTAGTACAAGAGTAAACGGAGTCGGGGAAACCTGTGATGTTTGGTAGTGAAGGTCACAATAAGTAATTAATAATTCTGTAAGAAATATTTGCTGTTTCATAAGTTGTTAATGTAGACATTTATTTAAAATGTCTATAAAGGGGAGTTACAGCTGTTTCATTAAAAAAGCTGTGTCTGTTTAACAAATCCGCCAATTAAATTTCGTTGTTTCGCCTGCCTATACTTGTAACTGTTGTATTTTTACACTAGGGGCCAATTTACTATGATGGAGATGCATTGGATATGATCTCATCCCCCACAATAGAAAAGATTTCCTTTTCTCTGTGTTGATAATAAATATACTGAAGTGGATATGGTAACACCTTTACTGCTGTTGAGATGTTCATTATTTTCTGTATGGTGTATAAGGCATCATAGATTGTGCGGTAGGTGAAGTGAGTAGTGATTATTTAGCTTAAGAAGGCCTATTGGTTATTTTAGTGTATGTTGTTTGTGTGTAGAATAATAGCTGAACTACAGGATGATGGAGGTGCATCAGGGGCAGACTGCATCCCTTTAATTTAATTATTTTTTGGGGAAAGTTATGGATACACATTTTTCTGGGTATAGTCTGTTAGAAAAATGGAAAAAATGTATTAGTATTTGGGGGAATTGTTTCTATTTTTGCCCACTAGAATCCTGAATATGCCACTACTGTAGACATTTCAATATTCATACTTTAGTTGACACAGTTTACTACAAGTAAGTAACAAGTAAAGAACCACTTCTCAACAGCTTGTTGATTATATTTTTCTGACATTTTCAGGAATGAAGACCTTTGGTGCATGGTTATGTGTTTAAGGGAATTATTGACGGTAGTGATTTCTTTTTGTCATGGTGGCAGTCTCAAAAATACAAAAAGTTTATGTAACAGGTTCGATAAATCCTTGTATCTAACACCAGTTTATGTTTTTTACAGGTTGAGACATCAGCAAGAGGTTGGTAAGTACACATGTCAGTTTTAGAGATGTAGGATATTATAATAGGGTCCAGTTTATATATATGCTCATTCAAATTCATAAAATTTTTCATTAATACACCATTCAACAGTATTTCGAAGTGAAAATAACAGAATTTAAATTATCAACCTTTTCGATACCATTCATAATTCTATTAAGTGGGTAGAGACTTTCAAACCTGAGCCTTGCTTTGTCTGGGAGCATTATTATTATTTTGTTTTTTGTTTTTATTGCATGCATCGTACTAACACTGCTGACCCTTCAGTATTTTACTGAATCCAGCTACTGACATCCACATAAGCGGCACGGGCAGTTCCCAATGGGAGGTTCACGGCACCATCAGCTCGATGAACAGGCTTTGTGTGAAATATAACATAGTCTAGAACTGCTTTTTGTGTCCTTGTGGCATAGTCGGTAACATTCCCTGGTCCCATGCAGTAGGTCCAGGGTTCGAGTCCTGGCTGGTGAGGTCGTTGATTATATGTTCAAAGTCCGCGTGTTATATGGACTAAAAATGAAGTATATATGGTACCTCGTGTTTCATACCATCTGGATTCGGTAAAATGTTACTGACATCCACATAAACGGCACGGGCAGTTCCCAATGGGAGGTTCACGGCGTCATCAGCTCGATGAACAGGCTTTGTGTGAAATATAACATAGTCTAGAACTGCTTTTAGTGTCCTTGTGGCATGGTCGGTAACATTCCCTGGTCCCATGCAGTAGGTCCAGGGTTCGAGTCCTGGCTGGTGAGGTCGTTGATTATATGCTCAAAGTCCGCGTGTTAGATGGACTAAAAATGAAGTATATATGGTAACTCGTGTTTCATACCAGCTGGATTCGGTAAAATGCTACTGACATCCACATAAGCGGCACGGGCAGTTCCCAATGGGAGGTTCACGGCGCCATCAGCTCGATGAACAGGCTTTGTGTGAAATATAACATAGTCTAGAACTGCTTTAGTGTCCTTGTGGCATGGTCGGTAATGTTCCCTGGTCCCATGCAGTAGGTCCAGGGTTCGAGTCCTGGCTGGTGAGGTCGTTGATTATATGTTCAAAGTCCGTGTGTTATATGGAATAAAAATGGTGTGTATATATATATATATATATATATATATATATATATATATATATATATATATATATATATATATATATATATATATATATATATATATATATATACTGTATATTGAAATTTTTTTGTTTAGGAATTAATCAACTTTATTCTTATTTATTTATTTTTTACACGAACGGTGTCAACCCTAATTCTTGTGGTTATTATGCATATTTAGTTGCATATGTATTTCAACCGCATATTGGAACGCTTTGTTATTTTGTGCATATAGTTTGCATAAATATTAGTAATACAATTTTAACTCATTTCATTATCTTACATATGTATTTGCCTACATACCACTTGCATACTTCTTTGTTGTTTGTTTTCCGAATGTACAGTATATGTGGGGACACGTGCCCATGTTTTCACATGTGTCTGACTTGTACCAGCGCGTGTAAATTTGATGAGGCTTGGGGGTTGTGGCCGACAGGAGGGTCAGTAAATATTTTCCCATAAACTAAAGCAAAACATAAAAGTAAAAAAAAAAATCCGCAGAATCGTCCTGCAATTTCGATACACGTTCACAGATATCGTTTAAAAGGCTTTTGTAAACTGGTGTCCCTGATGTATCCAGCGCTAATGTCCGGTGCCAAATCCAATTTATGAAACAATGGGCAAAAAATAATTGGACACAATCAACTATACTGCTGCAGCTGTTTACGTATGAATGAGTTCCCTTTATGTGAATGGTGTCACCGTTTCTATTTTGAGGTTGATTTTTTTTTTATATAGATGATGGGTTTAAGTTCTACGTTTAGAATTAACGAGTTTGACATTAAACAAATTGCTATTAAAGGTTAGACTGAAAGACAGTGAAAGATTAAGCTTTTGTTAAAGATGGTGACAATTAGTTTGATTGATATTATATTCTACACATTTTCACTTCACCATTCCCCAGCTGTGTTGACTGGCCATTGAAGTTAAAGTATGGATAAAGAGGCTGTATTGAGAAAACATCCCTCATCCGCTATAAACACTATCAGTCGGGTCAATTGCAGTTCAGTAATATACTGAATGATTTAATATAGAACAAACCGAATTAAATAATCTGGAAAATATTGCTAAAAATACCGAAAAAGAACAAATAACAATAAAAAAATGTTACGGATGAAAGTCAGTTTTGTTGGTTGATCTGCTGGTGAATGTATAAGAGTGGTCGGGAGTAATAGTGTATACAATTTGGGGTTACTTTTGTTCCATTTTGGGGTTACAATTTTTTTTTTCATTTCTGGAGTTACTTTTGTTCCATTTTGGGGTTAATTTTATGCCATTTTGGGATAAAAAAAAATCCATTTGGGGATTAATTTTGTTTAATTTTCGGGATAATTTGTTCCATTTTTAGCTAATTTTGTTCCATTTTGCAGTTAATTCTGGTCCATTTTGGGGTTAGTCTTGTTCCACTTTAAGGGTAAAGACAATGGTCGTGTCGGTGTTATCATCGTGATTGTTATTGCCCTTCAGTGTGATCATCATCAGCATCGTCGTCATCAACAGAGCTACAGCTTGAAGAATTGCATTATCAGATGGTTAATTATGAATCACTTGATTAAATACAAAATGACTCAGTTAAGCTAACATCACAACTACAACCACTTCTAACCTAACCTAACTTAAAAGCGTCTAACCTAACCTAACCTAAATACGTCTAACCTAACCTAAACCTACAACCACTGGAAACATCGCCTTGAAAAAATCCCTAATAAGAAAAAGTGACTCGTTTTCTATGTGTCTCCAGGTAACAGACGACTACCACCAGGAGAGAGGGGACACTTGCTTAATGAGTTTTGCCCGTAAAAATTCGTCCTCGGGAAGAAAATATTTTTTTTAACCTTTGAAGTGTATTTAGCTAAGCCTTTATCGTGTATTTTTTTATCTACAACTTTGATGTGTAAAGACAATGGTGTTCTAATTAAATTACAAGGAAGTGATGAAATAATTATACAGTATACTAGTATATTATATATAGTACAAACTTTCCGATATTTACTAAAATAGTAAGGAATTTAAGCCCTAGAACCGATTACTGTATTGGCAGACAAATACGACAGCTAGTGAGCAAGCGAAAACATGTTGGGGGGCGCTCGTAAGGAATTCGTTAATCAAGGGTATGCTCGTTAACCGAAGTTAATTCGTTAACCGGGGTGCTCATTAACCAAGGGATCACTGTAAACAATGTGTATTTGCTCGAAACAAGGTTAATAAAGGAGTGTTAGTTTCAAGACTAGCGAGGTCATCCTAAAACAATATCTTGGGCTTGTGAGACCTCACTTAGATTACGCGGAGAATGACAGAGGAGAATGACAAGACTAATCCCAGGCATTAGAAACCTCGAGTACAGAGACAGGTTAAAGCATCTTAATTTGCACTCCCTCGAGAGACGTAGAATGATGGGCGATATGATAGAGGTGTAAAAATGGAAGTCAGGGCTAAACCAAGGGGACATTACCAAGGTATTCAAACTATCCAACCAGGAGTGAACTCGTAACAATGGTTTTAAATTAGACTAATTTAGATTTAGGCGCGAAATAGGTAAACATTGGTTTGGAAATAGAGTAGTGGACGAGTGGAACAAGATACTAAATATCATCATTAACTCGAATACACTGGATAGCTTCAAACATAGGTTGGATGGATATATGAGCAATAGGGGATGGGTGTAAATGGGACTGCCCAGTATGGGCCAATAGGCCCGCTGCAGTTTCCTCCATTCTTATGTTCTTATGTTCATACTAACCTTTGTGTCCTAAAGTGATGACGATAATGAATGTTGCCCAGACATCTTCATCAGTCCTTCTAAATGTGAAGTTTGGGTAGGTTAGGATGCAATAGGAGGATTTATTCTATTACTTTGGTTGTTTCTATCTGGTAACACCCTGTCTAAGGATTTATTTGCCAAAAAACTATCGAAAACACCACCGTAAGATTTTATATAAGTAATCTCCCCAAAAAAGCGCCCCGAGACCTCCCCAGTAACATAAATTAATTGAATTGATTTACTCGAACTAAGTCCGAGATAATTTTTCATAAGCTAGTAAACCTGATTTTCTTGAAATATATTTTAACCTAAATGAGCGTAACGAAACCAAACATAACTTATCCTAACTTTCATCAGCTAAACTAATCCCGTTGAACTGAGTATCGGTCACGCTGGATTTAACATTTGGGTGTAATCAAGTACTTTGGCTCTGTGCAATGTCTGCCTACAAGAGATTATAATTATGTACAGTTGAGGTAACTAAAAAAAAATGTGGGTTTCTACATGAGGCTAGTGGGTGACGGGTGGAAGGTAGAGGATGGTGCATAACGTATGGAGGGTGCAAGGTAGTGGATGGAGGGTGGTGTGGAGGATGGTAGATGGAGGATGGTGCAAGGTAGTGGATGGTGGAAGTTGGTGGATAGTGGGAGGCAGGTGGCGTTAACATAGACTCAATACAGGCAGGAGGGAGCACAGTTTATCACGGCAACTTTCAATATTCAGTGACCATGTATTACCTGACACAGGGAGAATATTGCACCACCTCAAGCCCCGACCACCATGGGATAATATTACTTCACCACATGCCACTGGTTATAAAACTCACTGAAAGTTCGTACATATCTTCTTTAAAACTACCAATGACCACTAAATGTAAAACCTTAAACCAATAATCGACGGAACTATTATTGTGTTTGATTATGGAGGAAGTCTTGTTAAGCAGCCGTGCCTCCCATACATATACCGATTAGAAATTAAGTTAAATATGTTATGTCTCTGGTCGTGAATATTGTTTTACGTTCAATGTTGCAGAAGTTAACTTTTAATAGTACGATCTTACGTAATTTATAAAGATAAAGTATTGTTTGTAGCTAATAAGTGCCCGTGTTATATTTCCAAACAAAATAAATGTAGCATATAAATCCGTGTTAAGCAATACCCAACAAAACAGACAGTGTAAAGAAGGAATGACCTCGACACCTTGACGATATCAAAACAAATGAAATTAAACACAATCTGAGAAATAATAATAATAAAATAACTAGACAGAGACAGCTGCTGGAGGACACACCTTCATTACAAACTGTGACAGAACAAGAGAAGTTTTAACGACAACCATAAGAGCGAAAATGACGAACATTACCGAGGTAAGAAATCTTTTAATCTGTTAGTGACAAATCAGGGCTAAGAGTGATTAACCACACGACTGTTCTCACATAATGGCGTCCATTACCTAGTAAGAAAAAAGCAAACTAAAATGAATTTGCAAGTTACGAACCAGAAGTTAGAGGAATTACTCGAACCTTAGCGTTGAGCAGCATTTGAGTTAGGGAATGACGTAAGTTTGATCTTAAAATTCAGTGAATATTTCGCCAGCAGTAAACTGGAGGAAATTACTACACTAATGAAATTAACACCTTGTTGAGTTCTGATACTGTTACCCGTATTACTGTGTTACTTGTATTATTGTGTCACTGTATTGCGAATGTTACTTAGTGAATAATTAGATTTGTGTTGGGATATAGTTAATTTTTCGTTTCTTCATTATTCACGTTTACTGATTAAAACCTCACTTGGGCAGCAGAGCTCACTAATACAGCAACAGAACTCATTAGATCTGCTCAGGTGTCACGTAAAACTGTCCTGTAGGAGACTCTTCCTCAACTTAATATTGTGGACACTTGCCTGGGTGTTACTCTACCTAACAACAATTACCCAGAGGCGGAAAATTACATGATAAATCACATTAACGCGACACCAGTGTTTGTTTAATAAAAAAATGATGATTTGAGGCCCATATAAAATACAAGAGCATGTAGTTTGTAATTACTGTTGTATGTAGTATGGTAACACATCACAGAGGTTAATGTGTCCAGGTATTTCTGATTATTTCTTTAAACTTATAGATTATGAATCAAATGTGAACTAGTGGGTCACATGTATAGCAAACGCCCCTGAATCTGTCACATTTATAAGCAAAACACGTTTCCTGAGTTAGATTGGTAAACACAACAGCTGCTCAGACTAGGGTGGTGGAAGACTCGACCGGTTCTTCTATTACTGAAAACACATCTGAGGCAAGAGTTATTTACACCGGCATTTGGGGGAAGGACTGTAAGAAATGAAACACTACATAGTTATAAATTTCTGTCTTTCTGTCTGTCTGCCTCTCTCTGTCTGTCTGTCTGTTTCGGATAGATGAAACAATACAGGTCGAGTGATGGGTGTGCGCCCGTCCGTCCGTGCGCTTGTGTGTGTGTGTGTGTGCAAGTTCCTAGTCAACAACACCCAAATTGGGGCTCGAATATACGACCTTTAAATCCGAAGACGATGTTCTAACCAGGCAGCCATGTGTGGTATGGGTGTATGTATGTGTTAGTGTATGTTTGTGTGCGCATATAGTTACATGTATGTGTGCGTGCTTGTGCGGGTCAGGTCGATATTGGCAGATGTGACATATGGCAGACACAGTTTAATTACACCGCACGGTAAAATGATGGTGATTATGAGCTCCATGTGGCAGTAATAGCAGCCCCCCCCCCCAGCCAAAATTATGATTACGGTGTTGATTTATGGCAGCCGAGATGAAAGACTGCGTGAATGGCTTAACTCATGAATTATATATGAAGTTGAAAGGAAAGAGGAATCATTGTAGTTTGTCACATTAATGTTATATACACCAGCAATAAGTTGGGTTATAGACAAACCATCTGAACTAGAGTAATGTTTAATATGTTTACAAATTCTCGTCTGATTGAGGTCAACAAATCAAAAGTGGATTATTAGTATGTTTTTGTTTACTAATTACTTGTGTCTCTCGATGGTAACAGATTGAACCATGATTAGTGAGTTTTGAGTATTATTACCCTGTGTATTTATAATTGTTAATGGTACAGGTACAGTGCCCCCCCCCCCACCAAAAAATAAATAAAAAATGGATATGTATATCGTTAGCCATGGGGTCGATGTGATTCGAGGCCTTCCGAGCAAAGTTACTCGACCTGTTTCTGAACGGTTGGTAGTTCTACATCCGTGACCTTTGAGCATGAACTAGTATATACGTTTTCGAACGATACATCATTAATATAGCTTAATGGATTTTTTGTTATATTGAAGAATCTAGTATGCCATACAAGGAGGACTCCCTCCTCTAATCCTACCGCCATCTCTAGCTGTTGCTGATATGGCCAGCAGGCATACCAACTTATGATGATGCACTGCGGATCACATTAAAATTATTTCGTTTAGCATTTCAAATTGTGGCGACGGAAATCTAACTATTTTTTTCGGGGAATGTGCAGTAGCTAAAACAACTATCTGTGCAGGTGGGGGTCGATATGCTCCGAAATTTTAGGTGTGACTAGTGAGAGCCCTCATATACCAAAATTTATCGTCCATGGTCGCATATTGTTCCCCACAAAGTATGCACAGATAGTTTTTTTAGCTACTTTACATCGTAATCTAATGAGTGTCTTGTTCACGATCTGAGGAATATACTTTACAGAGGAACACATTATTTTATATTTGCCAAAAGAAACTTCTTTTCAGCTGAAGTTATGCGACGGTGCTGCCCTCACCAAGATGTAAATGCAGGAAATTATTTGTTTTTACAACGACAAAACAAAGACCAGTATGGTAACTACAGACAGCACTCACTGCTGTCTACGATTCTACGTTTTTATGTTCCACCAGGAGCTGTATGCAAATTAAATCACGAATCAATTTGTTTTCAATTTTGATGTCGCGCGTGAGACAAAAATATTAGTCAGAGAGAGAATGCACAGACACCAAGACGAGGAACATCACCCATCCCCTGTCGCACCTCATGACCGCCTGTCGCACCTCATGACCGCCTGTCGCACCTCATGACCGCCTGTCGCACCTCA
>NW_024720302.1:0-3592 GCF_018991925.1 Homarus americanus
GTCAGGTGATAGAGTTATGTGAGGTGTGTGAAAGGTGAGAGTGTTATATGAGGTGTGTGTCAGGTGATAGTGTTATGTGAGGTGTGTGTCAGGTGATAGTGTTATGTGAGGTGTGTGTCAGGTGATAGTGTTATGTGAGGTGTGTGTCATGTGATAGGGTTATATGAGGTATATGTCAGGTGATAGTGTCATGTAGCGTTATGTGAGGTGTGTGTCAGGTAATTGTGTTATGTGAGGTGTGTGTCAGGTGATAGTGTTATGTGAGGTGTGAGTCAGGTGATAGTGTTATGTGAGGTGTGTGTCAGATGATAGTGTTATGCATGGTGTGTGTCAGGTGATAGTGTTATGTGAGGTGTGTGTCACGTGATAGTGTTTTATGATTTATGTGTGCCAGGTGATATTGTAATGTGAGGTGTGTGTCAGGTGATAGTGTTATGTGAAGTGTGTGTCAGGTAATATTGTTATGTGAGGTGTGTGTCAGGTGATAGTGTTATGTGATGTGTGAGTCAGGTGATAGTGATATGTGAGGTGTGTGTCAGATAATAGTGTTTTATGATGTGTGTGTCAGGTGATAGTGTTATGTGAGGTGTGTGTCAGGTGATAGTGTTATGTGAGGTGTGTGTCAGGTGATAATGTTATGTGAGGTGTGTGTCATGTGATAGTGTTATATGACGTATGTGTCAGGTGATAGTGTTATGTAGCGTTATGTGAGGTTTGTGTCACGTAATCGTGTTATGTGAGGCGTGTGTCAGGTGATAGTGTTAAATGAGGTGTGTGTCAGGTAATAGTGTTATATGAGGTGTGTGACAGGTGATATAGTTATGTGAGGTGTGTGTCACGTAATCGTGTTATGTGAGGCGTGTGTCAGGTGATAGTGTTATGTGCTATGAGGTCAAGTGATATTTTTATGTGAGGGTGTGTGTCAGGTGATAGTGTTATGTGAGGGTGTGTGTGTGTCGGGTGATAGTGCTATGTGGGGCGTGTGTCAGGTGATAGTGTTATGTGTGAGTGTGTGTCAGGTGATGTGTTATGTGAGGTGTGTGTGGGTGATGGTATTATGTGAGGTGTGTGTCAGGTGATAGGGTTATGTGAGGTGTATGTCAGAAAATATTGTTTTTTGATGTGTGTGTCAAGTGATAGTGTTATGTGAGGTGTGTGTCAGGTGATAGTGTTATGTATGGTGTGTGTCAGGTAATAGTGTTATGTGAGGTGTTTGTCAGGTGATAGTGATATGTGATGTGTGAGTCAGGTGATAGTGATATGTGAGGTGTGTGTCAGATAATAGTGTTTTTTGATGTGTGTGTTAGGTGATAGTGTTTTGTGAGGTGTGTTTCAGGTGATAGTGTTATGTAAGGTGTGTGTCAGGTGATAGTTGTATGTGTGGTGTGTGTCATGTGATAGTGTTATATGAGGTTTGTGTCAGGTGATAGTGTTATGTAAGGTGTGTGTGTCAGGTGATAGTGTTATGTGAAGTGTGTGTCAGGTGATAGTGTTATGTAAGGTGCGTGTCAGGTGATAGTGTTATGTAAGGTGTGTGTCAGGTGATAGTGTTATGTGACGTGTGTGTCAGGTGAGAGTGTTATGCGAGGTGTGTGTCAGGTGATAGTGTTATGTAAGGTGTGTGTCAGGTGATATTGGTATGTGAAGTGTGTGTCCAGGTGATTATTGTTATGCTGAGGTATGTGTCAGGTAGAAAGTGTTATGAGGGTGTGTGTCAGGTGATAGTGTTATGTGAGGTGTGTGTCAGGTGATAGTGTTATGTGAGGTGTGTGTCAGGTGATAGTGTTATGTGAGGTGTGTGTCAGGTGATAGTGTTATGTGAGGTGTGTGTCAGGTAATAGTGTTATGTGAGGTGTGTGTCATGTGATAGTGTTATATGATGTGTGTGTCAGGAAATAGTGTTATGTGAGGTGTATGTCAGATAATAGTGTTTCATGATGTGTGTGTCAGGTGATAGTGTTATGCGAGGTGTGTGTCAGGTGATAGTTTTATGCGAGGTGTGTGTCAGGTGATAGTGTTATGCGAGGTGTGTGTCAGGTGATAGTGTTATGTGATGTTTGAGTCAGGTGATAGTGTTATGTGAGGTGTGTGTCAGGTGATATTGTTATGTGAGGTGTGTGTCAGGTGATAGTGTTTTATGATTTATGTGTGTCAGGTATTATTGTTATGTGAGGTGTGTGTCAAGTGATAGTGTTATGTGAACTGTGCGTCAGGTAATAGTCTTATATGAGGTGTGTGTCAGGTGATAGTGTTATGTGATGTGTGAGTCATGTGATAGTGTTATATGAGGTATGTGTCAGGTGATAGTGTTATGTAGCGTTATGTGAGGTTTTGTTGTCACGTAATCGTGTTATGTGAGGTGTGTGTCAGGTAATAGTGTTATGTGATGTGCGTGTCAGGTTAATAGTGTTATGTGGTGTGTGTCCAGGTGATATTGTTATGTGGTGTGTGTCAGGTGATATAGTTATGCTGGTGTGTGTCAGGTAATAGTGTTATGTGAGGTGTGCGTGGCAGATCATAGTGTTATGTTGAGGTGTGTCAGGTGATAGTGTTATGTGAGGTGTGTGTCAGGTGATAGTGTTATGTGAGGTCTGTGTCAGGAGACAGTGTTATGTGAGGTGTGTGTCAGGTGATAGTTTTATGTGAGGTGTGAGTCAGGTGATAGTGTTATGTGAGGTGTATGTCTGATAAGAGTGTTTTATGATGTATATGTGTCAGGTGATATTGTTACGTGAGGTGTGTGTCAGGTGATAGTGTTTTATGATGTATGTGTGTCAGGTGATATTGTTATGTGAGGTGTGTGTCAGGTGATAGTGTTATGTGAGGTGTGTGTCAGGTAATAGTGTTATGTGAGGTGTGTGTCAGGTGATAGTGTTATGTGATGTGTGTCTGGTGATGGTGTTATGTTAGGTGTGTCAGGTAATAGTGCTATGTGAGGTGTTTGTCAGGTGATAGTGATATGTGAGGTGTGTGTCAGATAATAGTGTTTTATGATGTGTGTGTTAGGTGATTGTGTTATGTGAGGTGTGTGTCAGGTGATAGTGTTAAGTGTGGTGTGTGTCATGTGATAGTAGGGTGTGTCATACGGAGGCGAATTTTTTTTTTTTGAGTTTGAAAAATCGGCCCATGGTATTAATGATGTAGTTCTATGTGCAGAATCATGTGATATCTTCAGATTTGAAAAGTTTTCATTTTTTGCTAGGTAAATTTTAACTTGAAATCTTATGAAAATTCAGTATTCCCACCCTTTAACAACACCAATAAATAGCTTATTTAAAGTAAAGTAAATGTATCAGGTTAATTTATTAGGATGAAAATGATCCAGAATAGTGAAACGAATGATCTTGACACATTTACTAAATTTAATATTCCTTTAGAAAACAAAATCATCAAATACAAAAACCGGTTTTACTTCTACGACCCGGTGTTGCTGCACACCATAGAGAACATGCCTTTCTTGCTTCTGTTTCTACTCATCACCTCCCTGCTGACCACCTGAGCTCGGATGTAGCCTTCCCTCCTCTCCTGGCTGTACACGTGACTGCTGGCCTCGCTCACTTGCTGTACACAACGCTCTATACTCTGGGTGTGC
>NW_024720303.1:0-3209 GCF_018991925.1 Homarus americanus
GTCCCTCAATTCATGAGAGGGTATGATGTCTTGTCACTGTGGTCTGCGGATTGTGCCTGTGAACCCCTTTATCCCCGTGGAGTCAAAAAACTTTCCCTGGACAAGGAGGTTTAGTTTCATGGAAGGGGGTGCGGGGGGGTGCTCTTGGACGGGTACAGCCATACCACCTTGGATTGTTCCCACAGCAGAGTCATGGCCACGTGGTACCTCGGGGGCAGAGGTGCAGGTCTTGGTGTGCTTCCAGTCTTTGCCCTGCTGAGCGTGAGTACAGCTGGTTTTATTGGATCGTAGAGCAACCTGCTAACACAACATTGGGCAACGCTGTGAGAGAGATCACTACACGGTCAATGGCCAGACACTAATGTCTGTACTTTCACACATCAGTACATAGATGAAATATTAAAGAAATATAGAAATTTTGCATCTAGAATATACCTATGTATTATAACTAATTATATGAAATATTAGGGATTTATGTGAGTCCTGAGAGGGACATTCCTGGACTGGGGTGAGGATGACTTATGTCACTTCATCCCTTTGAGATGTATTAATGTTTTTTTGTATCTCAATAAACGTATCAATCAATCAATCAGTACAGTGATCTACGATGAACGAGTAAGTGATGTAAGAACATAAGAACATAAGAACATAAGAACATAAGAACATAGGAATGGAGGAAACTGCAGCGGGCCTATTGGCCCATACTGGGCAGTCCCGTTTACACCCAGCCCCTATTGCTCATATAAGCATCCAACCTATGTTTGAAGCTATTCAGCGTATTCGAGTTAATGATGATATTTGGTAACTTGTTCCATTCATCCACTACTCTGTTTCCAAACGATTGTTTACCTATTTCACGCCTAAATCTAAATATGTCTAATTTAAAACCATTGCTACGAGTTCGCTCCTGGTTGGATAGTTTGAGTACCTTTGTAATGTCCCCTTTGTTTAGCCCTGCCTTCCACTTATACACCTCTATCAGGATGCCCCTCGCTCTACGTCTCTCGAGGGAGTGCAAATTAACATGCTTTAACCTGTCTCTATACTCATGGTTTCTAATGCCCGGGATTAGTCTTGTCTTTCTCCTCTGAATTCTTTCCAAGGATTCTATATCCATTCTGTAATACAGTGACCAGAACTGAACTGCGTAATCCAGGTGTGGTCTTACAAGAGCAAGATACAGTTTTAGGATGACCTCGCTAGTCTTGTAACTAACACTCCTTTGTATGAACCCAAGTACTTTATTAGCCTTGTTACGAGCAAAAACACATTGTTTACTTGGCTTTAGGTTCCTACTTATCATTACTCCTAAATCTCTCTCGCAGTCGGATTTCTCTATGGCATCGTTGTTCTTCTGGTATCTGGTTTCCCTGTTTACATCTCCTATACTGAGTATTTTACATTTGTCCACGTTGAATTTCATCTGCCATTTTTCAGACCATTCGAAAAATTTGTTTAGATCTTCCTGTAGTTTTGCGGAGTCCTCATCAGATTTAATAACACATCCTATTTTAGTGTCATCAGCAAATTTACTTATGTTGCTGTCTATGCCGATATCTATGTCGTTTATGTATATAATAAATAATAATGGTCCAAGTACTGAGCCTTGGGGAACTCCACTTGTGACCTTGCTCCAATGGGACTTAATGCCGTTAATGCTCACTCTCTGTTTCCTGTCCTGTAACCACGCCCTAATCCATTTAAGGATGTTACCTTTGATGCCATGTGCTTCTGCCTTTCTAATTTGTCTTTTGTGGGGGACTCTGTGGAAGGCTTTGCTAAATTCGAGATATACCACATCATAATTGTGCCCCTCGTCCACCTATTCGAAAACTGATGAAAAGAGTGTTAATAGATTAGTTAGACATGAACGTCCGCTTGTGAAGTCATGCTGGGAATCATTGATCAATTGGTGCTTCTCCAGGTGATTTCGAATAGAGTTTGAAATGATTGCTTCCAGTAATTTGCCTACTATTGATGTTAGACTGATTGGGCGGTAGTTAGAGGATAGTGATCTATCCTCCTTCTTGAAAATCGGTATTACATTCGCTATTCTCCAGGATTCTGGTACTACACCTGTTTTTAAGGACATGTTAAACAACTTTGCTAAGGGCATACTAAGCTCTTCCTTACATTCCTTTAATACTCTGGCAAATATCTCATCGGGACCAGGTGACTTATTAGGCTTTAGTTTGTCTATTTGCTTACTAACATCGTTACTAGTCAATACTATCTCGCTTAATTTGTTTTCTTCACTCTCTCTGAATAGAGTCGGTGCTTCGGGTATCATGTTTAAATTTTCGGTGGTGAAAACTGTTGAAAAATATTTATACAAATTATTGCGTCATTTCTCTGTCGTTATCAGTGAGCTCGCCGGTATCTGACCGTATTGGTCCAATCTTTTCTCGTGATTTAGTTTGATACATTTGGTTGAATCCTTTGGGGTTTGTCTTCTCCTCCCTTGCTATCCTTACCTCATTTTTCCTCTTGGCTTTCCTTATCTCGGTTTTACCCCTACTCGCCAATACCTTATAATAATCCCAAAGGTAAATATCGCCACGTATATATTAGTGAGCAAGTGTACTAATATATTTTTATTATTTATTTTGTTTATGTGACACGCACACATGCATATTGACATTGCTTAATTTATAAGTATTTTAGTGATGGTACATACCACAGTTTTTTCTAACGCTGTTTACACAGTTGAGCTCTGTTGATTACTGTTTAATCTTTAGGACTGTCTTCTCAAATATGTAATACTGAACTCTATCATCACAAATTGGTAGAATGGCCTCAGTGTGGTCCAAAATGCCAAGCACAGTTACTAAAGGCGGATATTAGGTTTTAAAAGGTTGTATTAACCCCTGTCTTATAGGCAGACGTATTTAAATAAATGGGTTAATTACATTAGACTTGTATAACTATCATCCCCTGTAACTTTCCACAACCTATGAGGTACATGTTCAGAGCACGTGATAAGGTGTGCCCACGGAAAGTCGCGTCACTTGGTGTTGAGCTAAGGATTAAGTAGCCGGCTCTCTGGCCACCCATTGCCTGCAGTAGTTTGATATCATTCACTAGAGGAAGACGTTATTTAGAGTCATCATTGAGGTGACCCGTCTTCCTCGAGGAAGGACGACGGGTATATTTCCGATCTCCCTCGAAAAATCTCTACTCAGTTTTCACTCAAACTCTCCTGAAAAGGA